>NC_056452.1:21071206-21281206 GCF_018296145.1 Oncorhynchus tshawytscha | reverse complement strand
CTCTCTCTCTCTCTCTCTCTCTCTCTCTCTCTCCAGCTCTCTCTCTCTCTCTCTCTCTCTCCAGCTCTCTCTCTCTCTCTCTCCAGCTCTCTCTCTCTCTCTCTCTCTCTCTCTCTCTCTCTCTCTCTCTCTCTCTCTCTCCAGCTCTCTCTCTCTCCCATTCTCTTTCTATGATCTCTCTCCTCTGTCCCTCTTTCCATTCTTTCTGCAGTTAGACAGTTGAGTTTCCCCTCGTGAGTAACTTTATTTATTCAGGGGAGCCTAATTGAGACCAGAGTCTAATTTCCAATGGTGACCTCCGGACATGATATAAAGTTAAAAATAACAAGATACAAGATAGAATAACAAGTACATTACATAGAACATAAAAAACGTCCCTCAGGGGAGACCTGAGGAATCTCAAGAGTTAACCAATCCTGTGAATGGGTTTGGTAACTCTTGTTTTTATGCTTCACCAATCAAGTTAGGTAGATTGGAAACTTGTGTAGTAGAGCTTTGTAAACAAAAAGGGAGTAACGAAGTGATCTACGGAATTTTAATGAGGCCCAGACAACCTTTTGATACAGGATGCAGTGATGCATATAAAAAATGTCACCTGGGATAAAGCGAAGGGCGCTATAGTAGACAGCATCCAAAGGTTTAAGAGTAGTGGCTGCTGCATTCTGATAAATGGTGTCACCGTAGTCAAGAACTGTCAGGAAGGTTGACTGGACAATCTGCTTCCAGCTGTTTAGGAAGAGTCATGGAAGAGGAATAGTCTATTTCTATAAAAGAAGCCTACTTTAAATCTCAGCCTCTTTACTAGCTCATCCGTATGTTTTTTTAAACGTCCAATTATTCTCAATCCAAAAGCCCAGATATTTATAGGCGGGAACCTGCTCGATGAAAGAACCATCTAATGCATAAATGCCATCTGAAATATTTCTACGAGAATTACATTTAGTTTTTCCAACAAAATCAGCAAGGCAACAAAATCAGACTACAATGCCAACATAGTCTGGTCAGATGTAGGGGCAATAGCTTACATAACAGTGTCATCTGCATACTGATGAATGTTACAGGTTTTTGCAGATAGACCAATATGATTTCTATAAATAGGACAGGTCTTCAGGACACCTTTAGTAATATTGAGGTAACTTGACTTGGCACCCTCAGAAAGCACGCATCGCGTCGTGTCTGATAGATGGTTCCCAAACCACTTGCAAGACGCCTGGTCGATGCCCATTTCAGACAACCTTTGAATGGATAGAGGATGGTTGACAGTATCAAATCCATCAATCAAATGTATTTGAAAAGCCCTCTTTATATCAGCCTACATCACAAAATGCTATACAGAAACCCAGCCTAAAACCCCAAACACCAAACAAATGCCTTGGCTAGGTCTATAAATATGGCCACACAGTGATTCCTATTATCTTAGCAATTTAATATATACAATAAGACAAGCGTAGTTACTGAAACGGTGCTATGTCCAGGTCTATAACCAGACTCTGCTGGGGAACCAGGGCTGTACATTGATAGGACTGTAGGTTGGTTCCCCCTGAGCACTGAGCAGCACCAATCCGGTGCTAAGGCAGGCAAAGTGTCCCACTCACACCTACACACTTATCCAGAGAGTTCTGTCTGCTATGCGCCACATGCCCCTCTGGGCTATACATATACATATAAGTGTCAAGCTAGCTATACATAATACATCATGATATAGGCCTACTTTAGCAAGTTACATATTTAAGACACTCACTGTGAAAACAAACTAACTTCACAGGAAACTATATCAAGGACATATAGTGTTTTTATTTGCTCTATCCTCATCAACCTTTAAGATGTCTCCCCTTATTTTTTAGGTTTGTGAGTTTAAAGAAAACACATTTCAATTTCTGTATTTTGGTTTGTTTTGAGTTCCAACCAGAGAGTATTGACAGAACCTTCAACACACTTTGTTGGTGGAGATGAGAGTATTGACAGGACCTTCAACACACTTTGTTGGTGGAGATGAGAGTATTGACAGGACCTTCAACACACTTTGTTGGTGGAGATGAGAGTATTGACAGGACCTACAACACACTTTGTTGGTGGAGATGAGAGTATTGACAGGACCTTCAACACACTTTGTTGGTGGAGATGAGAGTATTGACAGGACCTTCAACACACTTTGTTGGTGGAGATGAGAGTATTGACAGGACCTTCAACACACTGTTGGTGGAGATGAGAGTATTGACAGGACCTTCAACACACTTTGTTGGTGGAGGAGACAGGACAACACACTTTAATGGTGGAGATTGACAGGACCTACCAACACACTTTAATGGTGGAGATGAGAGTATTGACAGGACCTACCACACACTTTAATGGTGGAGATGAGAGTATTGACAGGACCTACAACACACTTTAATGGTGGAGATGAGAGTATTGACAGGACCTTCAACACACTTTGTTGGTGGAGATGAGAGTATTGACAGGACCTACAACACACTTTAATGGTGGAGATGAGAGTATTGACAGGACCTACCACACACTTTAATGGTGGAGATGAGAGTATTGACAGGACCTACAACACACTTTAATGGTGGAGATGAGAGTATTGGCAGAACCTACAACACACTTTAATGGTAGAGATGAGAGTATTGACAGAACCTACAACACACTTTAATGGTGGAGATGAGAGTATTGACAGGACCTACAACACACTTTAATGGTGGAGATGAGAGTATTGACAGGACCTACAACACACTTTAATGGTGGAGATGAGAGTATTGACAGGACCTACAACAAACTTTGTTGGTGGAGATGAGAGTATTGACAGGACCTACAACACACTTTAATGGTGGAGATGAGAGTATTGACAGGACCTACAACACACTTTAATGGTGGAGATGAGAGTATTGACAGGACCTACAACACACTTTAATGGTGGAGATGAGAGTATTGACAGGACCTACAACACACTTTAATGGTAGAGATGAGAGTATTGACAGGACCTACAACACACTTTAATGGTGGAGATGAGAGTATTGACAGGACCTACAACACACTTTAATGGTAGAGATGAGAGTATTGACAGAACCTACAACACACTTTAATGGTGGAGATGAGAGTATTGACAGGACCTACAACACATTTTGTTGGTGGAGATGAGAGTATTGACAGGACCTACAACACACTTTAATGGTGGAGATGAGAGTATTGACAGGACCTACAACACACTTTAATGGTGGAGATGAGAGTATTGACAGGACCTACAACACACTTTAATGGTGGAGATGAGAGTATTGACAGGACCTACAACACACTTTGTTGGTGGAGATGAGAGTATTGACAGAACCTACAACACACTTTGTTGGTGGAGATGAGAGTATTGACAGGACCTACAACACACTTTAATGGTGGAGATGAGAGTATTGACAGGACCTACAACACACTTTAATGGTGGAGATGAGAGTATTGACAGGACCTACAACACACTTTAATGGTGGAGATGAGAGTATTGACAGAACCTACAACACACTTTAATGGTGGAGATGAGAGTATTGACAGGACCTACAACACACTTTGATGGTGGAGATGAGAGTATTGACAGAACTTACAGCACTCATTTCATTAGGGGGCAGGCATTGCCAGCCTCAGTTTGGCTCAGACCTGCGTGTTTCTCTCATCCATCCATACACCACACTGACTGTGAGCCAGCTAACCACTAACCCTTCAGTGTCCTTTCACTGGGTCTGTGACGGGGAGATAGAGAGACTGAATCTATCCCTCTACCCCCCAGTCTCCTTATTCAACTATGTGGTCCTTAACCCTGACTACACACCCACTCAGGCCTATTTCCTTAACCCAGACTACACACCCACTCAGGCCCATTTCCTTAACCCTGACTCACACCCACTCAGCCCTATTTCCTTAACCCTGACTCACACCCACTCAGGCCTATTTCATTAACCTTGACTCACACCCACTCAGGCCTATTTCATTAACCTTGACTCACTCCCACTCAGGCCTATTTCATTAACCTTGACTCACACCCACTCAGGCCTATTTCCTTAACCTTGACTCACACCCACTCAGGCCTATTTCATTAACCCAGACTACACACCCACTCAGGCCCATTTCCTTAACCCTGACTCACACCCACTCAGGCCTATTTCCTTAACCTTGACTCACTCCCACTCAGGCCTATTTCATTAACCTTGACTCACACCCACTCAGGCCTATTTCCTTAACCTTGACTCACACCCACTCAGGCCTATTTCCTTAACCCAGACTACACACCCACTCAGGCCCATTTCCTTAACCCTGACTCACACCCACTCAGGCCTATTTCCTTAACCTTGACTCACAACCACTCAGCCCTATATCCTTAACCCTGACTGCACACCCACTCAGCCCTATTTCCTTAACCCTGACTCACACCCACTCAGGCCCATTTCCTTAACCCTGACTCACACCCACTCAGGCCTATTTCCTTAACCCTGACTCACACCCACTCAGCCCTATTTCCTTAACCCTGACTCACACCCACTCAGGCCTATTTCCTTAACCCTGACTACACACCCACTCAGCCCTATTACCTTAACCCTGACTACACACCCACTCAGCCCTATTACCTTAACCCTGACTACACACCCACTCAGCCCTTATTCCTTAACCCTGACTACACACCCACTCAGGCCCATTTCCTTAACCCTGACTCACACCCACTCAGGCCTATTTCCTTAACCCTGACTCACACCCACTCAGCCCTATTTCCTTAACCCTGACTCACACCCACTCAGGCCTATTTCCTTAACCCTGACTACACACCCACTCAGCCCTATTACCTTAACCCTGACTACACACCCACTCAGCCCTATTACCTTAACCCTGACTACACACCCACTCAGCCCTATTACCTTAACCCTGACTACACACCCACTCAGCCCTATTACCTTAACCCTGACTACACACCCACTCAGCCCTATTTCCAGTGATCCAAGATGCAAATAAAGCAGTAGGATACATGCTGCGAAGTGAAGCCCACGCCATCTCATATCTGATGAAAGAGTAGCCGTGATGTTTGGCCTGGGTGGCCAATTGACTTTGCAGCCACTTGTTGTGACTGAGACTCATCACATTTCTCCCAGTATACACACACAGCAGATATGTCTATTCAGTCAACAGTAAAGCCTCAATAGCTTTCAGCTGCTTATTCTATCCTCCTTTTTCTATCCCCTTTTTCTTTCCCTTTTTCTTTCCCCCACTCATGCAGTTAACCGAGGCACATTTTTAGAATACAATAGAATAGGATTCGGAGTCCCTAAGTTTAAATCAGCAGGTATTCAAAGCCATTCCCTGTAGGCTCATCCATCCGCCTCAGGAGGAGACGGGATCTTTGACCTTGTAAGAGATTGATGTGTCTGGTGAAAACCACCTCAGCCCATCCCGGGCATTCAAGGATCAGGTGGATGTCAGTGCAGCTGCAGCATAGCTCTGTCCAAAATAGCCGCAAACTCCATTCTCAAGACTCCCATAGTGGCAATCATATTATAGTATACACAAGCCATCGCTGGGGTAATAAGTAAATATAATATTTTGAGATATATTTTGGGTGGTCATTTTGGGTGTAATAGTATGCTGACATCATTCATGTTCCTCAAATGATCTCCTATATTTGAATGACTTGTTGGGTTAAGATGTGTACGAAGTAGAACGTTGACTGTGATCTTAATTTGGGTGTTGTAAAGATGTCATGTGTTTTGGAGTCTGACATTTCTTCAAGAGATTCTTTTGGGCCTATATATATCTGCCTCATTAGAGATGACCAGAAAGGTGTGTGTGTGTGTGTGTGTGTGTGTGTGTGTGTGTGTGTGTGTGTGTGTGTGTGTGTGTGTGTGTGTGTGTGTGTGTGTGTGTGTGTGTGTGTGTGTGTGTGTGTGTGTGTGTGTGTGTGTGTGTGTGTGTGTGTGTGTGTGTGAGAGACAGATAATGAATACCCATTGCCTTAGAGTTCTCAGGCACTGGCACCTGTTGTGCTCACTGTGCTCTTGTGCTCTTTGACTTCGTAAGGTGGTTTGAGAAAATCTGAATATAATCCCTGTTTTTATCACCATCCAGTTTAATTCAAAGTATAGCGTAAACATTGGTGAAGTATGACATGATACATGAAAGATGGACTATAGTGGATTCTAGTAGGTGTGATCTGTTCTTAGAAAATCCAACCTGATAGTGTACTATGCTATCATACTACAAAGCAGTTATTCTTTAGAAATGTTCCCTCTGAAAAAATTGAGTTATTCGAAATCTGTTAGTGATTCAACGGGTGTTTTTGACTTCTAATATACGGACATCACAACTTATGTTTTAGAATTCTTTATTGATTCCACATTCACTTTGTTCGAAACCAAAATCACAACGCATTAGTAACCCACTCCCCTTTACATTGTATTTCTCTTGAATGTGCGAAGGAGACATATTGTGATTTAGAATGGCCTCTCGTCTTGGGAGTAACGCTAGCCTTGCTGGCCTGGAGTTTGTTCCGTTAGCTGCCTTATTGCTCGCTATTGATTTCTGCGATGATGACCCTCGATGGCGTTGGTCCAATCTCCTAGCAGCGTCTCTCACACAGGTTATCACAGTTAGAGCAGTGCGTACATGCAGGGATTGTCTCTTGACATCAAACGTCCATGATCACACGCCGCCGCTCCACTTTGGAATCAGCCAATGTCCTGGTGTCATATTAGGACAAGGGGGAGGCGGCATAGAAATAGAATAACAGAGCATTGAGATAAATGGGGGATATCCGTTCTAGTAGTTATATTTCTATGGGAGGAACGTTGCCCCAGCAGGGTCAAAGAAGCATTTAACTATTTAACCAATCAAAGGGTCAGATGTTAGCCGATGGTCTCATCACCCTCATTATTCTGAAATGTAATACTATTCCTAATTGGCCCGAACACCAACCTCAAGTGAAAGCTGGTGCTGCTTCAAATAATGCAGAATCCATCAAATCGAAGACAGGTATATAACCCACTGTTAGACTTAGGCACACTTATCAGTTCATTGGAGATTGCCTTTCGGCTAGAGCAGGTTTCGTGGGCGGTTACTTTGCCTTTGACAGTGTTGGCATCCAGACAAACTAGTAGATTTGATGTGGGATGATTAGATAGTCAGATAATGTGCTAACTGAATTTCTGTTTATTGAGGCATTTACTGCCCACTTTAGTATTTTAGTTGTTTAAAAATGGATGTTTGTCCCTTTCTACTTGTACATGTTAATTATGAAAATATATAGCAACATGATCCCACAAACACAATGTTGGATAGTGTACAAGAGGAGGAGTATGATGTTGCTAGAGCTACATAGTAAATATACATGCCTTTGAGGAAACTGATATTTTGGCAGTGGTGTGAAAAAGTAGCCAATTGTCATACTTGAGTAAAAGTAAAGATGGCTGAATAGAAAATGACTCAAATAAAAGTGAATGTCACCCAGTAAAATACTACTTGAGTAAGTCTAAAAATATTTGGTTTTAAACATACTTAAGTATCGAAAATAGATGTAATTGCTAAAATGTGCCTAAGTATCAAGAGTAAAAGTATAAATCATTTCAAGTTCCTTATATTAAGCAAACCAGAAGGCACCATTTTCTTGTTTTTTAATTGTATTTATGGATAGACAGGGGCACACTCCTACACTCAGACATCATTTACAAGCAAAGCATGTGTGTTTAATGAGTCCATCAGATCAGAGGCAGTAGGGATGACCAGGGATGTTCTCTTGATACCTGTGAGAATTTGACAATTTTCCTGTCCTGCTAAGCATTCAAAATGTTGGGTTTCAGGAAAAATGTATGGATTAAAAAGTACATTATTTTCTAGGTAGTGAAGTAAAAGTTGTCAAAAATATAAATAGTAAACTAAAGTACAGATACCAAAAGAAAAATACTGAAGTAGTACTTTGCACCTCTGTATATAAGTTACATTTTCTTTCAAACAGCCAAAATCGGATGCTGTGTCTGTAGGATCTTGTTTATTATTGAACAGTCCCAAACCATTCATCAAAACATTATTTGTGCTTTTTTTGGAATCGGGAAGGTAGATCACAGGCAGCAGGCCGTCTGATGTCAACAAACTCATTCAGTTGTCCTGGGTACTAATATTCCATCAAAATTTCAGCAGAACAGTATCTGTTTGTTCACCCGTAGAGACGTTTTGTGGCATTGCAGTGACTGTGCAAATACTGTAGCTAGCGTTGATACAAGGGCTACAGCCTTTCTGATGTCATGTGACTCATAACCCTAGTCAGCTATTGGGTAATTAGTCATTTATGATGGCCAGCCAAATAGAGGGCATAAGGACTCTGAATTTATCTCTCATCTGTTGCTGCCCCATGCTTGTCCATACATCCATTCTCCAGACACAACAAACCAATGTAATCAAGGCTCAATGTTCCAGAGTAAACTCAAGACCCAGACACATTTAGTGCTGTTTATATGGGAGCTGGAGCGTTTTGATATCTTGTCAGGTAGCAGTGGTTTCCGAGCATTTACATACTGACTGCACTGTGCACTCACCGCCCGTCTGCAAACGGCTATTGTGTTAGGAAGAGAAATCCTTTTTTTTTTTTTTTGAATAAGAAATAATCTAGCAAGTGCACCATCCCTTGAAAAGCCATTTTCTCCATGACCACTTATCTTTCTTTCAGGGGGAACTCAGCAGCGTGTCGACGCGGTGTTATTCATATCGAGCTGTCTGTCTTCTCATAACTACCCATTAATATTTCGTAAAGGTGTGTGTCGGAAGCAGGGAGTGATGGGAAACTGACACCCCTCCCCGGTGAACAAATGCAGTCCCTTGAAGCAGCAGATCTCTCCCAGCCTGCCACCCAGGAACAGTGTTCATCAAATCACTCACTCGTGCACTCTACTCAGATGCCTCGCCACCACCACAGCCTCGCCCCACTGCTTTGCGCTAGACTGTTCTTCTACCATAGTGGGTTGTGGGTAATGATCGGCGCAGACTGATCTGCGAAGGGTGGACATTTTAAGGAAGTGAAATATGACTTTTTGAGGTAATAACTGTAAACCAGCAGAGCTTCCTGTTGTAGGAAGTGGAATTTGAAGCAGCGTTAAGGGTAGGAAGTAGCAGGAGGCAGCAGGATCCGGTGCAAAATACTAGCCAGGTGAATGAATAAATCCAATATTTACACCACCTACAAAGCTATTTACAAGATGAACAGATTCTCAAAATACAGGTTTGAATCTAAATCGAAAACGTAAGCCTCAATCAAGCCTGCACTGCCAAACCAACTATAGCAGGTTGGGGTATAACAGGCTATGGACAGCCTCCCCACACAGCTAACATACCAAACCAACTATAGCAGGTTGGGGTATAACAGGCTATGGACAGCCTCCCCACACAGCTAACATACCAAACCAACTATATCAGGTTGGGGTATAACAGGCTATGGACAGCCTCCCACACAGCTAACATACCAAACCAACTATAGCAGGTTGGGGTATAACAGGCTATGGACAGCCTCCCCACACAGCTAACATACCAAACCAACTATAGCAGGTTGGGGTATAACAGGCTATGGACAGCCTCCCCACACAGATAACATACCAAACCAACTATAGCAGGTTGGGGTATAACAGGCTATGGACAGCCTCCCCACACAGCTAACATACCAAACCAACTATAGCAGGTTGGGGTATAACAGGCTATGGACAGCCTCCCCACACAGCTAACTACCAAACCAACTATATCAGGTTGGGGTATAACAGGCTATGGACAGCCTCCCCACACAGTTCACATACCAAACCAACTATAGCAGGTTGTGGTATAACAGGCTATGGACAGACAGCTAACATACCAAACCAACTATAGCAGGTTGGGGTATAACAGGCTATGGACAGCCTCCCCACACAGCTAACATACCAAACCAACTATAGCAGGTTGGGGTATAACAGGCTATGGACAGCCTCCCCACACAGCTAACATACCAAACCAACTATAGCAGGTTGGGGTATAACAAGCTATGGACAGCCTCCCCACACAGCTAACATACCAAACCAACTATAGCAGGTTGGGGTATAACAGGCTATGGACAGCCTCCCCACACAGCTCACATACCAAACCAACTATAGCAGGTTGGGGTATAACAGGCTATGGACAGCCTCCCCACACGGACAGACTCCCCACACAGATAACATACCAAACCAACTATAGCAGGTTTGGGTAT
Organism: Oncorhynchus tshawytscha; assembly: GCF_018296145.1. Taxonomy (NCBI): domain Eukaryota; kingdom Metazoa; phylum Chordata; class Actinopteri; order Salmoniformes; family Salmonidae; genus Oncorhynchus; species Oncorhynchus tshawytscha. The sequence continues at coordinate 21,270,990 of NC_056452.1, read as the reverse complement.
AACAGGCTATGGACAGCCTCCCCACACAGCTAACATACCAAACCAACTATAGCAGGTTGGGGTATAACAGGCTATGGACAGCCTCCCCACACAGCTAACATACCAAACCAACTATTACAGGTTGGGGTATAACAGGCTATGGACAGCCTCCCCACACAGCTAACATACCAAACCAACTATTACAGGTTGGGGTATAACAGGCTATGGACAGCCTCCCCACTCAGCTAACATATCAAACCAACTATAGCAGGTTGGGGTATAACAGGCTATGGACAGACTCCCCACACAGCTAACATACCAAACCAACTATAGCAGGTTGGGGTATAACAGGCTATGGACAGACTCCCCACACAGCTCACACACCAAACCAACTATAGCAGGTTGGGGTATAACAGGCTATGGACAGCCTCCCCACACGGACAGACTCCCCACACAGATAACATACCAAACCAACTATAGCAGGTTGGGGTATAACAGGCTATGGACAGACTCCCCACACAGCTCACATACCAAACCAACTATAGCAGGTTGGGGTATAACAGGCTATGGACAGCCTCCCCACACGGACAGACTCCCCACACAGCTCACATACCAAACCAACTATAGCAGGTTGGGGTATAACAGGCTATGGACAGACTCTCCACACAGATAACATACCAAACCAACTATAGCAGGTTGGGGTATAACAGGCTATGGACAGACTCCCCACACAGCTAACATACCAAACCAACTATAGCAGGTTGGGGTATAACAGGCTATGGACAGCCTCCCCACACAGATAACATACCAAACCAACTATAGCAGGTTGGGGTATAACAGGCTATGGACAGCCTCCCCACACAGCTAACATACCAAACCAACTATTACAGGTTGGGGTATAACAGGCTATGGACAGCCTCCCCACACAGCTAACATACCAAACCAACTATTACAGTATAACAGGCTATGGACAGACTCCCCACACAGCTAACATACCAAACCAACTATTACAGGTTGGGGTATAACAGGCTATGGAAAGCCTCCCCACACAGCTAACATATCAAACCAACTATAGCAGGTTGGGGTATAACAGGCTATGGACAGACTCCCCCAACAAACCAACTATAGCAGGTTGGGGTATAACAGGCTATGGACAGCCTCCCCACACAGCTAATATACCAAACCAACTATAGCAGGTTGGGGTATAACAGGCTATGGACAGCCTCCCCACACAGCTAACATACCAAACCAACTATAGCAGGTTGGGTTATAACAGGCTATGGACAGCCTCCCCACACAGCTAACATACCAAACCAACTATAGCAGGTTGGGGTATAACAGGCTATGGACAGACTCCCCACACAGCTAACATACCAAACCAACTATAGCAGGTTGGGGTATAACAGGCTATGGACAGCCTCCCCACACAGCTAACATACCAAACCAACTATAGCAGGTTGGGGTATAACAGGCTATGGACAGACTCCCCACACAGCTAACATACCAAACCAACTATTACAGGTTGGGGTATAACAGGCTATGGACAGCCTCCCCACACAGCTAACATACCAGAGCTAAAACATAACTCCAGCTCACAAGTGCAACAGGTACCTTTATACCTATGGCCCCTCCCTATGGACCATACCTTAACCATGGATCTCTTTACCCAAATATGGCATATAAAATCATGTACCAGACATCTTCATTTTACCCACATTTGCATATTCGCCTAAATAAACATCTTAGCCATTCCTGGCTTATCCTCAAAGCGGGAATACTTTCCATTAATGAATACACATTTCCTAACAATAGTTCTGCAGGCCAACTGTCAGCAAAACGTATTACTTATGGAGCTGCACATTGAGCTCTGAGATCCGCAGACTTCAAACACGGGATACATTACAATAGGAAACAAACGTCTTTCTCTTCAGTGTAGTAAGTGTTCATGTGCACCTGGACATCGCATCCCTTTGGAGGAATGCAAAATTGCAATTTACTGCATTTAAATATGAAACCGAAATGCGTCACAATGAAACTTGACCAAACATTTCCTTGACACATAATTAGCCTTGCGCAGAGTAAATACTCATGACACTGGTAAAAGAGGGAAAGATTAAATAATGCATATTCGTGACGAGAGCTACCGAGTCAGCTTGTCACACTCCTGCTCTGAAACTTTGATATGCCCATAGATTATATTATTGTTCAACAACATATTGAAAGATTTGCCAAATAATTGTTTTTATATTTTCAATATTCATGTTGAAAATTGTCATTGAAATCAAAATGCTACTCATATTACAGAGAAAGAGGTAATGCTACATATAACACCAAGTTTTGCTTTGTAGCATCTACAGATGAAACATTTCTGTAGTCTGAAAGGAGGCTTGGGCAAGGCCAAAATGCCAGTTGTGCAACTGACTAGGTATCCCCTTTCCCGTCTCAAAATGCCACAGATGTTCCAACTTCATTCATTATTTTTGAATTACACTTTAAGTTACAAATGTCAAATACATGTCAATAATCCTTCCTCCAAAAAGGACCCTTCTATGGATTATATTTTGTGAAAATCACCAAAATCACAGTCCTGTTTTGTTCTAGTTTCACTAGGAATCACCCTATAATGTGAACTTTCGCACCTCTGTTTCAAAGTTTCAGAACTTTTCTTTTGATATGTTCTCTTCCCTCATTTTTTTCCTATTGTCTTTTGTTCTCTTTCAAGTGTCTTAAAGATAACTGACTTCCCGCTTGTCCTTCTCTTTTCCTCTGTCATTCTGTTCTGCTCTCTGGCTGATGTTACTATATTTGACTCCAGACTGGCAGTATGATGGTAAGGCCATAGATCTTTCTCTCTGTGAACAGACTGTAGCCCTCTAACCTCCAGTTACAGCCTCATTCTGCTCATAAAGAAGCCTCATACAGCCTCATCTTTCATCACCACTCTACACTTTGCCCCCATTCTCCTTCTACCCCCCTCCCCCCCATGGCAGTACATCTATGCATCTTAGATTTATACATTCTAGATCTATATATCTTAGATCTATATATCCTAGATGATACATCTTAGATCGATACATCTTAGATCGATACATCTTAGATCGATACATCTTGGATCGATACATCTTAGATCTGCTGTATACATCTTAGATCTATACATCCTAGATCGATACATCCTAGATCTACTGTATACATCCTAGATCTATACATCCTAGATCTGTCCATCCTAGATCTGTACATCCTAGATGATCCATCTTGGATCTACACATCCTTGATCTATTCTGTGTGTTCTGTCCGGTGTTGCTTCTAGACATAGTAAAGCTGTGAACTCTCTTGGTGTGTAACAGGAGATTACAGATTCATGTTTTTTCTTCTCGTGTGTCTGAATTCCAGAATGCAAACTCTCCAGAACTGGTCCACCCGCCACCATTGTTGCCATAGATGAAGAGAGCCCCAATGGTATGTATTCTCTCCATGCAGCACTGTTGGAATAATGGACCATGCTGAGAAAATCACAAACTCAGGTTGAGTCAAATGGAGTGAAAAGCACTCCAAGCACAGGCTTCAAGCTTGCAGTTCCAGACACAGAGCATTTGTATTTTCCAATGTAATAAAACAAAAAGACTAAAGGATGGTTCACTAAATATTTGTTCAGGAGGAGGATTCCGACCACTTAAACTCCATTCTCTCTGTCCTAATTGTTTTCCTCGGTTGAGGGCTGAGCCATTACCAGTTTATGGGTGAATTTAAACTGGCCCACCAGGGAGGGAGGCAGCCATACATAGCGTCTTTAACGCTAATGAGTGGAGCTGCTAATGCTGTTGGTTGTTGGGGCCATATTTGTCTCCCTCCCTTGACCTTCCCCGGTGGCTCTGCGCCGGGCCGGCCCTGCCAGCCACATTACAAATGGTGTTCTGCGTGCTGCACAGCCAGGGACCCTCGCTGTAGTAGATCTCTCTGTTCCCCCCACCCCTCCCATCTTTCCCTTCTTTCTCCACTCTGAGTCACTATTGGGTGTGGCGGCTGGGCCGGGCGTCGTTGCGTTCTGAGCTGTAATTGCGTTTGAACATTAGTGATGCATTTGACAGGTGTTAGCAGAGGTCAGTGGCTGGCTGTTGTTTCCCTATTGACTGCCCAATGAGCATCAGAGGTTTTCCACACTGCTGCTCCTTGGCAATGGATGTCAGCAGGCAGAACCCTGCACCTTCTCACTAGGGCTGTCTACTGCTCCTTGAGGTGGTGCCTGAACCAGGGTCAGAGTTGAGATGTTGGATGGAGGGCAGGTATTTGTTTGAAAGTCTAATTGGGTTGGAGTATTTTCTCCAAACTGACTGTAACTCTTCTGCAGTAGTTTGGCTTATTGTCTCTGTCACATCTCTCTGTAGTTAATTTGACTTGTAGAATGAAGCTGACCAAAGCTAATATAGTACTAATTTCTATTTGTAGAGCATGTATTTCTTACAATTTTCATGTCTTTGTGTCCAGTATGAAGGAAGTTATAGGTAGTTTTGCGAGCCAACGCTAAGCTAGCAGGCTAATGGTATCCTCTAGTTCATAAGACTCTGGGGCCTCGTTGCCAAAATCCCAAAGTATCCCTTTAATCCAGTATCAAGGAATTGCATAATTATTTTAGGGAGAGAGGTTGTGTGCAGAAGTCAGAATGTGTTTACATTGATAGTAAAGCAAATGAGAGAAAAGCCCTTAGTTTGACTCTCTCTTTGCCAAGCTCAGTGATGCCTTCAGGATTTAAGCTAATCAGTTCCTCATGTAACAGTAATTTACCTGTGATTTTCACCCCATACAGCGTGAGAGCGACTTTAATTCCTCATTTAATGGATGAAACATGCCTCAGCATCACATGAAATGACTTTTTATGTAGTTTAAGCTGTGCACTATACTTATCCGAACCAATTGCAGTCGTGAATATATTTTATATCGGCACCACAAAAATGATATTTCTCATACAGTGACTGTGCACGGATCCACAGTCAATTTATTTATTAAATATAATGGATTTCATGGGTCCCCATTTTCATTTTAAAGAGTTTGCTTTCTTCTGCAGACATAAAAAAACTTGTCTGAAATTTGGAAAAACAGTTGAGAAATGACAGACCAAAGACCAAGAACCGTGCAGGACACAGATTAACATACTGTAGCTATTTAATCATTCTCCTCATGTTCCAAAATTGAATTAAATCCAAATTTTCCAGCTAGAAACAGAGAGGGAGTGTTGTCAAATCAGTGTTTTGTGAGATGATTATGGAGAATAGACTTCTCTGCAGACACCATAAAGATATCAACCCCCAAAATTAAATTAAATCAGGTCAGCTGTAAATTGTGTACCCATTTCCTGAAAAAAATTGACTTGTCTCAGCAAATTCATGAGTTTTTTTCAGGTGTACTTTACCTCATTCCCTTCCAACAGCTAGAAATAAAAAAACTAATAAATGTATAGCCCTGGCGACTTTTTATTATAAAGGGGCAGTTTTATGTGTGATTACCAAGGAGCGGAAACCTAAAGTATGTGTCATTTGAAGATAGAACTTTGAAAATTGCTCTGCATTTCTCTGCACCTTCAACTGGGCTAAAACAGTAGACTCTGTGACATGGGGATCATTGCTAGATTACCTTCTCATTTGAGTTTTGCACTCGTATGGTATTTTGCTGTGGCGAGAGTCAGGTGTGGATGATGGAATCTGAGGTGTGGGGCTAGTGTGGGTGATGCAGGGGCAGTGGAGGGTCACTCTGGACTGGCCCAGAGAAGAGCTGTCAGATTGCTGGGAGGTAGTGAGGTATCCTCTCTTGCTCACTCACACACGGACACACAGACACACAGACAAAGCTCTGTGCCAGGAGAGAGGAGGTCAGCTGATCAGCAACAGCTGGGACAATTTCAAGGTCCCTTTGAGTGTCCACGATAACACAGGAGACAAAGGTGCTGAGAAGGGGGCGGGGCAGGCAACGAGAGGGATAGGAATCATTTGGGACATCATGAGGAAGGATATTGATCGAATAGGACCGTACTGAGTGTGAAAGGAAGCTTCTGAGAGGGACTGAGTCAGAGAGAGGTTGTGTGCAGGAGTCAGAATGTGTTTGCATTGAGAGTAAAGCAAATGAGAGAAAAGCCCTTAGTTTGACTCTCTTCCGCCCAAGCTCAATGATGACTTTTTCATTTACATTTTTTATTTCACCTTCATTTAACCTGGTAGGCCAGTTGAGAGTCAGTTCTCATATGGAATAAACAAATGTACAGTCAATAACAATAGAAACATCTGTATACAGTGTGTGCAAATGAAGGCAATAAATAGGCCAATAGTGGCGAAGTAATTACAATTTAGCAATTTACACTGGAGTGATATATGTGCAGATGAGGATGTACAAGTAGAAATACTGCTGTGCAAAAGAGCAGAAAAACAAAAACAAATATGGGGATGAGGTAGATGGTTGGATGGGCTATTTACAGATGGACTGTGTACAGCTGCAGCGATCGGTATGCTGCTCTGACAGCTGACGCTTAAAGTTAGTGAGGGAGATCTAAGTCTCCAACTTCAGTGATTTTTTTGCAATTCGTTCCAGTCATGGGCAGCAGAGAACTGGATGGAAAGGGAGCCAATGGAGCTGTTGGCTTTGGCTTTCAGTGAAATATACCTGCTGGAGCGTGTGCTACGAGTGTGTGATGCTATGGTGAACAGTGAGCTGAGATAAGGCAGAGCTTTACCTAGCAAAGACTATAGATGACCTGGAGCCAGTGGGTTTGGCGATAAATATGTAGCGAGGACCAGCCAACGAGAGCATACAGGTCACAGTGGTGAGTAGTGTATGGGGCTTTGGTGACAAAACGGATGGCACTGTGATAGACTGCAGCCAATGTGCTGAGTAGAGTGTTGGAGGCTATTTTGTAGATGACATGGTCGAGGATCAGTAGGATGGTCAGCTTTACGAGGATATGTTTGGCAGCATGAGTAAAGGAGGCTTTGTTGCGAAATAGGAAGCTGATTCTTGATTTAACTTTGGATTGGAGATGCTTAATGTGAGTCTGGAAGGAGAGTTTACAGTCTAACCAGACACCTAGGTATTTGTAGTCAACATATTCTGGACAGTCAGAACTGTCCAGGAGTTAAGGTAATCTGTTCCTCATGTAACAGTAATTTACCTGTGATTTTCACCCCATACAGCGTGAGAGAGACTTTAATTCCTCATTTAATGGATGAAACATGCCTCAGCATCATATGAAATGACTTTTTATATAGTTTAAGCCGTGCACTATACTTATCCGAACCAATTGCAGTCGTGAATGTATTTTATGTCGGCACCACAAAAATGATGATATTTCTCATACAGTGACTGTGCACGGATCCACAGTCAATTTATTTATTCAATATAATGGATTTCATGGGTCCCCATTTTAATTTTAAAGAGTTTGCTTTCATCTGCAGACATAAAAAAAATTGTCTGAGCTTTGGAAAAACATTTGAGAAATGACAGACCAAAGACCAAGAACCGTGCAGGACACAGATTAACATACTGTAGCTATTTAATAATTCTCCTCAAATATGTTCCAAAATTGAATTGAATCCAAATTTTCCAGCTAGAAACAGAGAGGGAGTGTTGTCAAATCAGTGTTTTGTGAGATGATTATGGAGAATAGACCTCTCTGCAGACACCATAAAGATATCACCCCCCCAAAATGAAAGCAAACCAGGTCAGCTGTAAATTGTGTACCCATTTCCTTAAAACGTTGACTTGTCTCAGCAAATTCATGAGATTTTTCAAATCAAATCAAATTTTATTTGTCACATACACATATTTAGCAGATGTTATTGTGGGTGTTGCGAAATGCCTGTGTTTCTAGCTTCAACAGTGCAGTAATTTCTAACAAGTAATATCTCACAATACACACAATCTAAAATAATGGAATGGAAAAAATAATAAATCAATATTTGTACGAGCAATGTCAGAGCGGCATGGACTAATATACAGTAGAATAGAATACATTATATACATGAGATGAGTAATGCAAAATATATAAACATTATTAAAGTGACTAGTGTTCCATTATTAAAGTGGTCAGTGATTTCAAGTCTATGTATATAGGGCAGCAGCCTCCAATCTGATAGTGATGGCTATTTAACAGTCTGATGGCCATGATAGAATGTATTTTTCAGTCTCTTGGTCCCAGCTTTGATGCACCTGTACTGACCTCACCTTCTGGATGATAGCGGGGTGAACAGGCAGTGGCTTGGGTGGTTGTTGTCCTTGATGATCTTTTTGGCCTTCCTGTGACATCGGGTGTTGTAGGTGTCCTGGAGGGCAGGTAGTTTGCTCCCGGTTATGTGTTGGGCAGACCACACCACCCTCTGGAGAGCCCTGCGGTTGTGGGCGGTGCAGTTGCCGTACCAGGCGATGATACAGCCCGACAGAATGCTCTCAATTGTGCATCTGTAAAAGTTTGATGGTTTAGGTGCCAAGGCAAATTTATTTAGGCTCCTGAGGTTGAAGAGGTGCTGTTGCGCCTTCTTCACCACACTGTCTGTGTGGGTGGACCATTTCAGTTTAGCAGTGATGTGCACAACAAGGAACTTGAAGCTTTCCACCTTCTCCACTGTGCTCCCGTCGATGTGGATAGGGGGGTGCTCCCTCTGCTGTTTCCTGACGTCCACGATCAGCTCCTTTGCTTTGTTGACATTGGGTGAGAGGTTATTTTACTGACACCACACCCCCAGGGCCCTCAGCTCCACCATGTAGGTGGAGCTGGTAATCAGGCCTACTACTGTTGTGTTGTCTGCAAACTTGATGATTGAGTTGGGAGCGTGCATGGCCACGCAGTCATGGGTGAACAGGGAGTACAGGAGGGGGCTGAGCAACCATCCTTTTGGGGCCCCAGTGTTGCGGATCAGCGAAGTGGAGGTGTTGTTTCCTACCTTCACCACCTGGGGGCGGCCCATCAGGAAGTCCAGGATCCAGTACCACAGGGCGGGGTTCAGACTCAGGGCCTCGAGCTTAATAATGAGCTTGGAGGGTACTATGGTGTTGAATGCTGAGCTATAATCAATGAACAGCATTCTTACAGATGGGATAGGGCAGTGCGATGGCGATTGCATCATCTGTGGATCTATTGAGGCCGTAAGCAAATTGAAGTGCTTCTATGGTGTCAGGTAAGGTAGAGGTGATATGATCCTTGACAAGCCTCTCAAAGAACTTCATAATGACAAAAGTGAGTGCTACGGGGCGATAGTTATTTAGTTCAGTTAAGTTTGCTTTCTTGGGTACAAGAACAAGGGTGGACATCTTGAAGCATGTGGGGACAACAGACTGGGATAGGGAGATATTGAATATGTCTGTAAACACTCCAGCTAGCTGGTCTGCGCATGCTCTGAGGACACGGCTAGGGATGACGTCTTGGCTGGCAGCCTTGCGAGGTTTAACACGCTTAAATGTCTTACTGATGTCGGCCATGGCGAAGGAGAGTCTACAGTCCTTGGTAGCGGGCCGCGTCGGTGTGCACTGTATTCTCCTCAAAGCGGGCGAAGGAGGTGATTAGCTTATCCAGAAGCAAGACGTCAGTGTCCGAGACGTAGCTGGTTTTCCCTTTGTAGTCCATGATTGTCTGTAGACCCTGCCACATATGTCTCCTGTCTGAGCCATTGAATTGCGACTCCACTTTGTCTCTATACTGACGTTTTGCCTGTTTGATTGCCTGAATAACTACACTGTTTGTATTCAGCCATATGCAATGGTTCGCGCTTTCAGTTTTGCGCGAATGCTGCCATCTATCCACGGTTTCTGGTTAGGGTAGATATTTTTATATCTTTTTTTACCCCGTTTTCTCCCCAATTTCGTGGTATCCAATTGGTAGTTCCAGTCTTGTTTTATCGCTGCAACTCCTGTACGGACTCGGGAGAGGCGAAGGTCGAGTGCCATGTGTCCTCCGAAACACATCCCAACCAAGCCGCACTGCTTCTTGACACAATGCACACTTAACCCGGAAGCCACCAATGTGTCATAGGAAACACTGTACACCTGGCGACCATGTCAGCGTGCAATGTGCCCAGACAGCCACAGGAGTCGCTAGTGCGCGATGGGACAAGGAAATCCCTGCCTGCCAAAACCTCCGCTAACCAGGACGATGCTGGGCCAATTGTGCGCCGCCCCATGGGTCTCCCAGTCGCAGCCGGCTGCAACAGAGCCTGGAAGGATGGGTTGTAATAGTCACAGTGGGTATAACATCTTCTATACACTTCCTGATAAACTCAGTCACCGTATCAGTGTGTTTGTCTATGTTGTTCTCGAAGGCTACCTGGGAACATATCCCAGTCTGCGTGATCAAAAAAAGTGTGGATTATGATTGGTCAGACCAACGTTGAATAGTCCTTAGCACGGGTACTTCCTGTTTGAATTTCTGCCTATAGGAGGGAAGGAGAAAAATGAAGTCGTCATCAGATTTGCCCGAAGGGTGGGCCTTGTAGGCATTACGGAAGTTGGAGTGGCAGTGGTCAAGTATTTTAGCTTAGCAATGTGTTGATTGAACTTCGGTAAGGTTTTTCTCAAATTTGCTTTGTAAAATCCGCAGCTACAAAAAATGCAGCCTTGGGATATGTGGTTTCCAGTTTGCATAAAGTCCAGTGAAGTTATTTGAGGGTTGTAGTGGTATCGGCTTGAGGGAGAATATATACGGCTCTGACTATAACCTAAGAGATTTCTCTTGGGAGGTAATACGGTCTGCATTTGATTGTGATGTATTCTAGGTTGGGTGAATATCAGACCATGAGTAATATCAGATGAATATCAGACGAAGAGATATTTATTCCTGTATGCGCAATGAACTGAGAACCCAACTGGCTGTCCTGACTCAGACAGTATATCCCAAGAGAGCCATGTTTCCGTGAAACAAAGTATGTGACAATCCCTGATGTCTCTCTGGAAGGAAATCCTCTCCCTGAGCACGTCAAATTTATAATCCAGTGACTGAACATTAGCGATTAATATAATTGGAAGCACTGGATGGTGTGCTTGCCTCCTGATTCATTCCTAGTACCTCTTTTCTGCCAGAAAAGGAACAGCCTCTGGAATCAGTTAAATTGCCCTGGGGGGTACAAACAAAGGATCCGATTGGGGAAAGTTGTATTCCTGTCACGGCCATCGAAAGAATTGGGCCAAAGTGCAGCGTGGTGAGCATACATTTTCCTTTTATTTAAAATGTCGCCAACAAAACAACAAACGAAGAAACAACTGTGAAGCTTCCAGGGCTATAGTGCCACTAACAAAGATAACTACCCACACTGAAAGGAGGGGAAAAGGGCTACCTAAGTATGATTCCCAATCAGAGACAATGATAGACAGCTGTCCCTGATTGAGAACCTTACCTGGCCAAAACATAACAATAAAGAAACATAGAAAACAGAACATAGAATGCCCACCCCACATCACACCCTGACCTAACCAAATAGAGAAATAAAACGTCTCTCTAAGGTCAGGGTGTGACAGTACACCCCCCCCAAAGGTGCGGACCTGGGTTGTGGCTCTGGTGCGGGAAGTAGGCCCCGCTCCACCTCTGGCTCACCCACTTTGGTGGTGCCTCTGGTGCGGGGACCCTCGTCGCCGACCCCGGACTGGGGACCGTCGTTGCACCTCTCGTGCCTGCTCCGTTGCCGTGACTCCTGGTAGCGAAGTCGTTCCTCCCTCGCTACTTCAGCCTGTTTCCATGGCAGGGTCTTGTCCCCTGCCATAACCTCTTCCCATGTCCAAGATGTCCTCCTTTCTCTCTTCTCCCGGGCCCAGGATCCCTGCTCCTCCTGGCCACGCTGCTTGGTCCTTTGGTGGTGGGTAGTTCTGTCACGGCCGTCGTTCAAGGAAGACCAAGGTGCAGCGTGGATGAGCGTACATTTTTCCTTTTACTTAGTAAAATGTCGCCAACAAAACAAGAAATAACAAAAACGACCGTGAAGCTTACAATGGCTATAGTGCCCCTAACAAAGACAACTTACCACAAACACAAAAGGAAAAAGAATGCCTAAGTATGATTCCCAATCAGAGACACCGACAGACAGCTGTCCCTGATTGAGAACCATACCTGGCCAAAACAAAGAAATACAAAAAAATAGAACATAGAATGCCCACCCAAATCACACCCTGACCAACCCAAAATAGAGACATAAAAAGCTCTCTAAGGTCAGGGCGTGACAATTCCTGGTCGTAATGCTGGTGAGTTACCGCTGCTCTGATATCCAGAAGTTCTTCCCGGCTGTATTTAATAACACAAACAAATTATTGGGCTAATAATGTAAGAAATAACACATAAAAAAACAAAATACTGCAAAGTTTCCTAAGAGCTAGAAGCACAGCAGCCCTATCCGTCTGTGCCGTTTTCATGGATCATTGCTAGATTACCTTCTCATTTGAGTTTTGCTATCCTATGGTCTTTTACTGTTTAGGCACAGTGGCGAGTGTCAGGTGTGGATGATGGAATCTGATGTGTGGGGCTAGGGTGGATGATGGAATCTGAGGTGTGGGGCTAATGTGGAGGATGCAGGGGCAATGGAGGGTCACTCTGGACTGGCCAAGAGATTAGGAGTCAGATTGCCGGGAGGTAGTGAGGTATCTTCACACACACACTACACTACACTACACTACACTACACTACACACACACACACACACACACACACACACACACACACACACACACACACACACAGAGACAGAGACAGACAGACAGACAAAGTTCTGAGCCAGGAGATCGGAGGTCAGCTGATCAACAACACCCCTGGACAATTTCAAGGTCCCTTTGAGTGTCCACAATAACGCAGGAGACAAAGGTATCAAGGAGGGGGCGGGGCAGGCAACGAGAGGAATAGGAATCATTTGGGACATCATGAGGAAGGATATTGATCGAATAGGACCGTACTGAGAGTTAAAGGAAGTCAGAATGTGTTTGCATTGATAGTAAAGCAAATGAGAGAAAAGCCCTTAGTTTGACTCTCTCTTTGCCAAGCTCAGTGATGCCTTCAGGATTTAAGCTAATCAGTTCCTCATGTAACAGTAATTTACGTGTGATTTTCACCCCATACAGCGTGAGAGCGACTTTTATTCCTCATTTAATGGATGAAACATGCCTCGGCATCATGTGAAATTTAATCAAATTAAAATGTATTTGTCACATGCGCCGAATACAACAGGTGTACAGTGAAATGCTTACTTAAAATACCTTAACCAACAATGCAGTTTTAAGAAAAAAAAGTGTATTGGTTAGGGTCCCGTTATTCTCCTCCGGCGCCATCAAACTCTTTTTATATAGTTTAAGCCGTGCACTATACTTATCCGAACCAATTGCAGTCGTGAATGTATTTTATATCGGCACCACAAAATGATGATATTTCTCATACAGTGACTGTGCACGGATCCACAGTCAATTTATTTATTCAATATAATGGATTTCATGGGTCCCCATTTTCATTTGAAAGAGTTTGCTTTCTAATACAGGCATAAAAAACTTGTCTGAGCTTTGGAAAAACAGTTGAGAAATGACAGACCAAAGACCAAGAACCGTGCAGGACACAGATTAACATAGCTACTTAAACATTCTCCTCAAACATGTTCCAAAATTGAATTCAAATGTCATTTTCCAGCTAGAAACAGAGAGGGAGTGTTGTCAAATCGGTGTTTTGTGAGATGATTATGGAGAATAGACCACCCTGCAGACAACATAAAGACATCAGGTGTGTACTGAGTGTGAAGGGGAGCTTCTGAGAGGGATGGAGTCAGATGGGGCAGAGGATTGGTAAGCATGCTAACACATCTCTGTGCTTTTTGAAATATATATATTTTTTATTAACTTTTATTTGTACAGCGTGTTTAACCATTGAGGCAAGGATCTTATTTGCAAGGCAGGCCTGTGAACGTGAACATACAATAAATAATATCAATACTATAAATACAACTAAATGTATCAAAGCAAAACTCTCACATAATTGCCTCCCTTAAACTCGATCTAAGCTTTCCAATGGAGACCAGCGGGTCTAATTTCAAGGTAGCCTGAAGGCTATTCCATGAGCTGGGGGCATAAAACTCAAAGCATTTTCCCCCAGGTCAATGGAGACCCGCGGGACCTCCAGAAGCAGCCAGTCCAGAGAGCTGGTGTGAAAATGTCTCGATATCCAGTTAGTATGTGAGCTGAAGTAGCGGGGGAGTCTCTGAAGAACTGCTTTATATGCAATAAGTAGCCAATACTGGGCTCTTCTGGTAATCCGAGACTCCCAGCCAACAGAACTACACAAAATGCAGTGATGTGTACAAAATTTGGCCCCAGTGATAAAACACAGTGCTGAGTGATAGACTGAAACTAAAGGTTTTATTGCAGAGGCTGCTGCATGCATGTAGATTTTATCACCATAATTAACTACTGGGAAAAGCGTTGCTTGAACAATCTTCCTTCTACTTTCCAAAGTGAGGCAGGATTTATTTCTATAAAAGAAACCTTTTTTTATTTTTCTTATGAACCCTCCACCCCTTTGTAGGACACATACACATACCTTTTTTGTTTTTTACAGCTTTTCTGCTACACATGCATACATTTTGCATATACATTTGAAATAAATTGTACTTTTATATATAGCAATCAAATAATAATAATACATTACAGAACATAAACTCTTTAATCACATCCCTCAGCCACTCTCAGCCCATCCCATCTATTCATAGAAGATGTCCCATGGAATGGGTACATCGGACATCTCTTCCGATGTATTTTACATTCTTAATTCTCTACGTTTTTTTTGTCCGTTTTTCAATGTGTGTTTTAAGAGCGCTTACTCTCAATCCAAATAGCCAATCACTTATAATGGGGAACTTGCTCCATTTGGGCTCCATTCAATGTGCAAATATGCAGGTCCTCAAGGTCAAAATAACGAGACAGAGAGAACAACAGAAATGTGGTTTTATTAGCATTCAGCACTAGTTAAAGATCAGTAAGCAATTTGTTTTAATTGAGTCAATGCCGAGGGTCATGAATGGCCTACTGTACTGAGGGGGCACTGAGGAGTACAGGTGTGTGCACACACTTCTCCAACATTGTTGTACGTTGGAAAGGTGCAACTCATCACTTAAGGAGTTTCCAATACTCCTCTTTGTATTTTCAGCTTGAAGGAGGACAACATAGTGGAATCATCCTTGGTGACAGTGGGTATGCACAGACCAACTTCTTGTTCACCTCCCAACTCCATGCAATAGGACCTGAGCAACAATCGGTCAACCAAGTTCATATACAGAAGTGTAGTGGAGCGCATATTTGGTATATGGAAAAGTCGTTTCCAGTGTCTCAGAAACACATTAGGCGTTCAAACAAGAAAATGCTGCATTGTCATAATTGCAACAGCAGTGCTTCACAAAAACCTCAAGCAGCGTGGCTGCCCAGATCCTGGCATTGAAGATGAGGATGACCCAGATGTTCCCATAGTTGAAGCAGACAGTGACAGAAATGGACAAACCTGCAGAGATGTTTTTACTATGATCCACTTCTCACCAAAAAAAAAAAAAAAGATAGCTTCAGTGATTGAAGAAAACAATAGCCATGGATTGGTAACGAAAAGGGTTTTAACTCACAAATGGAAATACCGGGACCCCAAACTGGTGCTTGTTTGTGAAGAACATTGGTACTGTTACTGCTTCATGTTTGTCTCCTCTTCCTTCATAGCCAACTCAACATGAATGATTTGCAGCTTCACATCATGATCTTCTTTTACGTACATTGGTTTGCGCACGCACAAAATTCCATGGTAAGTTTCTCATGCATGCTCAGCCTCTTTGTCTTTGTCCTCCGGCCCAGGTCAGTGACACAACCTTCCTTCCTGTCTGCTGCAGATGTAGCGGGCTGACCTTCCTCCGGTCTTATTCTCTCCGAGCTATGGTGATCATCTCCCTCTAGAAAATGATTACATTGCTGCATTTGATGACAGAATTTCTTCAAGAGATGAGTTCATTACGTCATTTGCATAATGGGAGTGCAAGAGATGACTGACAACATTACATCTTCCCTGCAATCCGGGAATGGCCCATGTTGAATGGATGTGTCCTAACAAATGAGGAACCATCTCCCATCTGAACTGTCCAAATGGTCATCATCAGGGATCACTATCACTGATCCCGGTCAACAAGTCCCCCAGGTTATCTGTCTCTAATCCTACTTGGGGTCCGCCACCAGTCGTGAAACACTCCCTACGAGCAACATCATTTATCTTCTTTAATTTGAATGACATTTTTTTTCCACAGGACCTTAAGAAATACGAAAATATAGAAATGAGATGAGTAATTATGGATGATAGTGTTTGTGTTACATTTCGGTCACAGATAAATGTAGGCCCCACTGTTGTTACACGAGAAAACTACCATTTCAAAGTGACTCTTTGTAAAAGTGGGACAACAGTAAATACAGTATCTTACCTGAAGTTGTTGTAGCTTCCTTTTGTTGACATTTTCCTTTGAGTTGAATTCATTCCAGATGGTTGTCCAGGGTGTTCTTCTTCTTGTTTTCTGTTGATGAATCAATCTGTTTGTTCCTCATAACTGGGTGGTTTGACATAATTCAGTTGAAGAGGGTTTTTTCAAAGTCACTGAAATTCTTTGAATGTTTTCTTTTACCTCTGTCCATTGTTTGGTTTTGGTGACTTGCTCCAATTCCACACAATGCGTATGTATTAGTGTCCTGTCAATAGTTTTTGAAGCATCCTTTGGTCAGCACTAAGTGCACATCGTTAATCTAATTTACTTTAGTCTGGGACTCCGTAATCTAGAACTAATTCATCTGAAGTTAAGCAACGTCTCAGAAAGCCATTTTTTAAAAATCTGGATTAATTTAAGTAGAATTAGCCTAGTCCTGATTTAAATAAAACTCTGTCCGCGAAACCACCCCATTGTGTCCTGTCCGTTAGTAGCATGATGACTGATCTAGGCCTATTTCACACAACCTTTGAACAAGTAAGAAATGGTCAACCATATCAAACGCTTTTGACAGGTCAAGAAATAAGGCAACACAATGACTTGATGGTCTTAACCACATAGCACATCATCTAAGACAAGTGTAGCTACTGAAACAGTGCTATGTCTCGGTCTAAAACCAGATTTGTGCTCATTAAGAATAAAATGAGATGTTAAAACAGTTCTAAACTGGGAAATTGGACGATAGTTATCCAAGTCAGAAGGCTCTCCACCTTACATACAGTACACAACATGCTAAGAGACGCAGAGAAGATCGCCAGGACTGGACCATTGGAATGGGGAAGGAGGAATGGAGGCCAACCAACCTTGGTTTGTGAGATGACTTACTGTACATGCCACTGTTGTTTTACCTCATTAAAAACATTTTGTTTTTTACAATGTTTTGCACTTCCTTCGATCGCATGTCCTGGTTAATTCCTGACTTCTTTACTCCACTGTTATTATCCCTATAACCTGGCAACCTGAAAACCACAAAAATGTGTATTGGAAATAGTTGGTTATGCAACACCAATTATGCCATTTCGAGCAATAAACATATTTACAGTAATACATTACAAAACATGAAAAATGACCCTAAAACCCTACATCCCTGTCACCTGCCGCTGAGGATAAGCATCTTTACCCGGGACTGTAGTGTTTATGAGAAGTACTCTCATTCAGTGATTGTGCTGTTGCTGACTGCATCCCCTGTCCTCTGCTCAGCCTGCATGGTCGTGTGCATTAGGACTCAGTGCCAGCCACTGCTCTAAATCATCCTGGACTTGCTGGCCGGCCGGCAGAGTGCTTAGTTCTATGAGACCTGGTCAGAGCCCTTGACTTTGTGTCTTGATTAAACGTCTCCTCTAATGGACCAATATAGTCCCAGGCTCATTGCCTGGTAGTGATCAGGTCCTGCAGGGACTGTACTACTAGTAATAGCAGCAGAGGGTTAACTATTAGGCCATTTTATGAGGACCTTGTCCAATTGTCCTCAGACCAGGGGTCTTGAATGTGAAAAACGGACACTTTAGGCTTCACGGTGGTGGATGCTGCCCCAGAAAACAACTGTCACCATTAGGAGTCCTGAGTTAGATCATCACCTCATGTACTCTGTCATGTTTGGTTCCACATCCCACAAAGCACCATTCTCTAGAAGCAGCTGGAGCCAAAGCCTTGAAGATGAAGAAATCTGTAATGTGTTGTTCACCAGTGGTCACGTCCACTCGCTCACTGTCTAATGCTTATACCAGTACATCCTGCAGCAAATCTGAACTGCTCCCCCCAACCTTCTCCCACATCCACCCCTGCTATGCTCATTTGATTTTACTCAGATCATTTTAATCATGGGACTCCTCAGAGTCGCTCACTTGTACAGTAATGTCAGGGAGAAATGGATCATGGCAATTTATTATCATTGTCATCAGCCCAAAAACATTTATTTCCTTGGATTAAATGAAATGCAAAATATGTGAAGCGCATTATCTCTCTTCTACACTAGATCAGATTAGAAATTGAACAGTCACATGTTTATGGTTGCAGGTGTAATTACATGGGACAGTGAAATCTTCAACTCTGAGCTCCAACAATGAGAAATAAAAACAATACAAGTAATAACTAAAAATAGAAATAAAATACATATTAACACTGTAACAATGGGGGGAGGAGGACAGGGGGAGGCTGACTAGCGGTGGATATTCAGCAGCCTGATGATCTAGTGGTAGAAGCTCTTGGCCAGTCTTCCAGTTTTTGCCATGATGCTCCTGTAATGCTCGCATCGTAATGATGGAAGCGGGGAGAACAAGACATGGCTGGGGTCCCTGATGATCTTCTTGGCTTGCCTGGGACGCCTGGTGTTGTAGGTGTCCTGGAGGGCAGGCAGTGTGCACCCACCCTCTGTAGCGCCTTCAGGTCGGTGGAGTTGCCCTGCCAGGCTGTGATGCAGCCTGGTAGTCTGCTCTCGATGGTGCTCCTGTAGAACACTGTGAGTCCTTAGGGAGAGGACGGATTTCTTCATTATCCTGAGGTTGAAGCGTCGCTGTCGTGCCTTCTTCACTGCGGTGTCCGTATGGTCAGCTGCTCGGAGATACGCAGAGGAACTTTACGCTTTTGACTGTGTTCACAGCAGCCCTGTTGATGAGGATGGATGCATGCCGGTGCCCAGTTCCTCCTGAAGTCCACAATTAGTTCCTTTGTTTTTATGATGTTGAGGGAGATGTTGTCTACCTCCTCCCTGTAGGCCATCTCGTCGATATTGGTAATCAGGACTTCTACTGTTGTCGTCATCAAACGTGGGTATACAGGGAGTACAGGAGGGGACTGTCGACGCACCCTTGTTGGACCCCCATGTTGAGAGTCCGTGTCGAGGAGGTAATGTTGCCTACCTTCACCACTTGGGGAACGGCCTGACAGGAAGTCCTAGGACCCAGTTGCATAGGGAGGAGTTCGGACTCAGGGCCGTGAGCTTTGTGGTATTATGGTATTGAAGGCCGAGCTGTAGTCGATGAACAACATTCTCACATACTGTATGCATTCCTTTTGTCCTTTTCTACAAAATGTACCCATGTAGAAATGTAATATAGAAATATACTTTGTCAGGAGCAGTGCTCATTTCCGGTGCCGGTACTGTTTATATTTGGGTGCAGGAGCTCCACAATACTGCTGAGCTAATATTCTGTAAGAGGAACAGGAGCTCAAGCAGTGGAACATTTGAGGTGTCGGTACTCTGCTCCGGTGAGCTCTGCCCAAGTCGAGCACTGGTCAGGAGACGATTCACAAACTAGCTGCTCACTCCTATAGGCTTTTCTTTCAAACTGTACGGACTTTTTTAAAGCGTGTGAAAAAAGCCTCGGAGACCATGAGAAACGAATGTAAATGCTTACATTCCATGCCAAGGTCTTCATAACATTGGTATTCATAAAATAAACTAATGTACTCTGTGCACTTTATAGCTCGAGAGAATTAATGTATTCAATAATCAGTAGGGTTTTCAATAGTGTCTGTCTGGTATGCTTGAGATAGACACTGGATGAAATAAAATGGTTTACGTCGCTCCACAATATGCCCAACACCAGTACGCCTACTAACAAAATATTACTGCCTTTGAGAGTACTCTATCTGGGTAATTCCACAAGAGATAATGGACTAAGATCAGCATGTCTCGCTGCCTGTCCTATTGTAAATGCTTGCTCTGCATGGGGTGAATGGGAACAATGATTCATGAGTAAACAGAGCTAGCTGACCCAGCAGCCTTCTCCTCGTATCCAGGAGGCAGGAGCCCAGTATGATCCGACAGGGAGCCAAGCCTCCACTGTCTACCCATCACCAGTCACAGGTACTCTGCCAGCTTGCAGGACCATGCCAGGATGCCATCCCATGTGCCAGCTGCTGAGGGACCTGCATGACTCCGCTCGCTGCTGGTCAAATGTCAGCCCACAGCTGCCGGGAAACAGAGAGGGAAGTGCTGTCTGTGTCTGTACTGTGACTCAAACAGCACCAGCCACTAATGTGTTCTTTTAACCATCCGTGTAGAATAACAACCATCTGGCTGCTGTACGCAAACACAACTGGAGTAGAGCAGGGGATGAGGTAAGATTATAGTCATAAGGAACAAATGAATAATGTGTAGATGGTATAACACGTGTAATGAATGGAGATGTTCAGGCACAAAGAACTGAGCTTCCGGAAAGCCGGCCTATTTTTCCAATTGATGAATTGATCAGACGAGAGTGACATGTTGTCCGTCTGTCTAACACCTGAATCACTGTTGTGAATTACAGATCTTTCTGCTTTTTCTGTCCAGCACCTGAAGAAGTGAAATTATCTTTCATCAAATGTTTAAATGATTCACAAGGAAGAAGTCCCTTAGCACATTAGAGAAAAGATGCAGCCAGTGAACCAAGTCTCACTGCAATTCCTCATAGACATTTGGAATATTCACTTGTGTGCAGTCATCTCTCTTGTTTGTTTAGTGAGTGTAAAAAGAAACCTAGCAACCTTTTTAAACTCGTCTCTCTCGTTTTCCCTGTAGATATTGGCTTTGTTCCATGTATTGTTCCCACTTCCCAGAGTCCTCTCTGGTAAACTCTTGCTATTGTCTGTGTGTATATAGGTTGGAGAAGTACATTGTACTTTGTTGCCTTGACAGCAACATACAGCATCATTACAAGGCACAAGCAAAAGGGTGGTGAGTGAAACCCTAAGAGACACTTCCCAACCAAAGTGTGTGTGTGTGTCTGTGTGCGTTTGTGTGTGTCTGCGTTGTCATCTGTTGATTGAACATGCAGATCTCATTTGCAGATGTGTGTTTTTAATCAGTGCACTTCTGAGTACAGGGACCCTGATTTTCCAATCAGGCAGAAGAAGCATTGTAGTTGGAATTCAGCTAGGAACAAACTGCAGTAAACAGAAGAAACAGCCATGTGGAATGTAAATGAAATCATTACTGAAGGTGACAGGGTTTTGTAACATGAACACATAACATACACATACTGCTGCTTATCCAAATGTTACATAGCCAGGCATTCTAATCAGCTGTCAGAAACATGCTTCAAACACAGTAAACTGCTTCAAGCACAAGATGAGGCTTTCACATTTCCATATGCTGTCACCATACAGCAACAGTAATCCTCAACTCAAATGGAACTCTATGTTTGCATTAAACTGCACCTCAGTGTCCAAATGGCAAGTTACTTATCAGTCCTTATAGCCTGATGTACCTTGATAGGAAAACTTCAGACTGTATTTCACTTAATCCAAGTCACAGCTGTTTTTCAAAGGTGCCGAGAACAGTTGAACATTCGCAGACAAGGAGAGTCAAGAGGTTGGATGTGTTGAGTACATTTCATGTGTCTTTCTTGCAAAGGTCTGCTAGCTAAGCAGAGGTATCTAGGTTACTCAGCCACACTGCTAGAGACTGGAGCCAGCCTGAGGTTAGGTTACACAGGCACACTGCTAGAGACTGGAGCCAGAATGAGGTTAGGTTACTCAGGCACACTGCTAGAGACTGGAGCCAGCCTGAGGTTAGGTTACTCAGCCAGCTCTCCTAGAGACTGGAGCCAGAATGAGGTTAGGTTACTCAGCCAGTTTTGCTAGAGACTGGAGCCAGAATGAGGTTAGTTTACTCAGCAAGTGTTGCTAGAGACTGGAGCCAGCCTGAGGTTATGTTACTCAGCCACACTGCTAGAGACTGGAGCCAGCCTGAGGTTAGTTTACTCAGCCAGCTCTCCTAGAGACTGGAGCCAGAATGAGGTTAGGTTACTCAGCCAGCACTGCTAGCCAGCACTGCTAGAGACTGGAGCCAGCCTGAGGTTAGGTTACTCAGCCACACTGCTAGCCAGAGACTGGAGCCAGCCTGGAGCCAGAATGAGGTTAGGTTACTCAGCCACACTGCTAGAGACTGGAGCCAGCCTGAGGTTAGGTTACTCAGCCAGCACTGCTAGAGACTGGAGCCAGAATGAGGTTAGGTTACTCAGCCACACTGCTAGAGACTGGAGAGGTTAGCCTGAGGGTTACTCAGCCAGCACTGCTAGAGACTGGAGCCAGAATGAGGTTAGGTTACTCAGCCACACTGCTGGAGCCAGAGACTGGAGCCACTGCCTGGAGCCAGAATGAGGTTAGGTTACTCAGCCACACTGCTAGAGACTGGAGCCAGAATGAGGTTAGGTTACTCAGCCAGCTCTCTAGAGACTGGAGCCAGAATGAGGTTAGTTACCAGCCAGCTCTGCTAGAGACTGGAGCCAGAGAATGAGGTTAGGTTACTCAGCCACTCTAGAGACTGGAGAGACTTGAGCCAGCCTGAGGTTAGGTTACTCAGCCAGCTCTCCTAGAGACTGGAGCCAGCCTGAGGTTAGGTTACTCAGCCAGTGTTGCTAGACACTGGAGCCAGAATGAGGTTAGTTTACTCAGCCAGTGTTGCTAGAGACTGGAGCCAGAGTGAGGTTAGGTTACTCAGCCACACTGCTAGAGACTGGAGCCAGAATGAGGTTAGGTTACTCAGCCAGCTCTCCTCGAGACTGGAGCCAGAATGAGGTTAGGTTACTCAGCCAGCTCTCCTAGAGACTGGAGCCAGCCTGAGGTTAGGTTACTCAGCCAGCTCTCCTAGAGACTGGAGCCAGCCTGAGGTTAGGTTACTCAGCCAGTGTTGCTAGAGACTGGAGCCAGAATGAGGTTAGGTTACTCAGCCAGCTCTCCTAGAGAATGGAGCCAGAATGAGGTTAGGTTACTCAGCCAGTGTTGCTAGAGACTGGAGCCAGAATGAGGTTAGTTTACTCAGCAAGTGTTGCTAGAGACTGGAGCCAGAATGAGGTTAGGTTACTCAGCCACACCGCTAGAGACTGGAGCCAGCCCGAGGGTAGGTTACTCAGCCACACCTAGAGACTGGAGCCAGAATGAGGACTCTAGAGCCAGAATGAGGTTAGGTTACTCAGCCAGCTCTCCTAGAGACTGGAGCCAGCCTGAGGTTAGGTTACTCAGCCAGTGTTGCTAGACACTGGAGCCAGAATGAGGTTAGGTTACTCAGCCAGTGTTGCTAGAGACTGGAGCCAGAATGAGGTTAGGTTACTCAGCCAGCTCTCCTAGAGACTGGAGCCAGAATGAGGTTAGTTACTCAGCCAGCTCTCCTAGAGACTGGAGCCAGAATGAGGTTAGGTTACTCAGCCAGTGTTGCTAGAGACTGGAGCCAGCCTGAGGTTAGGTTACTCAGCCAGTGTTGCTAGAGACTGGAGCCAGAACTGAGGTTAGGTTACTCAGCCACACTGCTAGAGACTGGAGCCAGAATGAGGTTAGGTTACTCAGCCAGCTCTCCTAGAGACTGGAGCCAGAATGAGGTTAGGTTACTCAGCCAGCTCTCCTAGAGACTGGAGCCAGCCTGAGGTTAGGTTACTCAGCCAGCTCTCCTAGAGACTGGAGCCAGCCTGAGGTTAGGTTACTCAGCCAGCTCTCCTAGAGACTGGAGCCAGAATGACTGGTTACTCAGCCAGAGACTGGAGCCAGAATGAGGTTAGGTTACTCAGCCAGCTGCTAGAGACTGGAGCCAGAATGAGGTTAGGTTACTCAGCCAGCACTGCTAGAGACTGGAGCCAGCCTGAGGTTAGGTTACTCAGCCACACTGCTAGAGACTGGAGCCAGCCTGAGGTTAGGTTACTCAGCCAGCACTGCTAGAGACTGGAGCCAGAATGAGGTTAGGTTACTCAGCCAGCACTGCTAGAGACTGGAGCCAGCCTGAGGTTAGGTTACTCAGCCACACTGCTAGAGACTGGAGCCAGCCTGAGGTTAGGTTACTCAGCCACACTGCTAGAGACTGGAGCCAGCCTGAGGTTAGGTTACTCAGCCAGCTCTCCTAGAGACTGGAGCCAGAATGAGGTTAGGTTACTCAGCCACACTGCTAGAGACTGGAGCCAGCCTGAGGTTAGGTTACTCAGCCAGTGTTGCTAGAGACTGGAGCCAGAATGAGGTTAGTTTACTCAGCAAGTGTTGCTAGAGACTGGAGCCAGAATGAGGTTAGGTTACTCAGCCACACTGCTAGAGACTGGAGCCAGCCTGAGGTTAGGTTACTCAGCCACACTGCTAGAGACTGGAGCCAGCCTGAGGTTAGGTTACTCAGCCAGCTCTCCTAGAGACTGGAGCCAGAATGAGGTTAGGTTACTCAGCCACACTGCTAGAGACTGGAGCCAGAATGAGGTTAGGTTACTACTAGAGACTGGAGCCAGTGAGGTTGTTACTCAGCCACTAGAGACTGGAGCCAGAATGAGGTTAGGTTACTCAGCCAGTGGTTACTGCTAGAGACTGGAGCCAGAATGAGGTTAGGTTACTCAGCCAGCTCTCCTAGAGACTGGAGCCAGAATGAGGTTAGGTTACTCAGCTAGCTCTCCTAGAGACTGGAGCCAGAATGAGGTTAGGTTACTCAGCCAGTGTTGCTAGAGACTGGAGCCAGCCTGAGGTTAGTTTACTCAGCCAGTGTTGCTAGAGACTGGAGCCAGAATGAGGTTAGGTTACTCAGCCACACTGCTAGAGACTGGAGCCAGAATGAGGTTAGGTTACTCAGCCAGCACTGCCTAGAGACTGGAGAGCCAGAATGAGGTTAGGTTACTCAGCCAGCTCTCCTAGAGACTGGAGCCAGCCTGAGGTTAGGTTACTCAGCCAGCTCTCCTAGAGACTGGAGCCAGCCTGAGGTTAGGTTACTCAGCCAGTTACTGGAGCCAGCCAGTTACTCAGCCAGCTCTAGAGACTAGAGACTGGAGCCAGAATGAGGTTAGGTTACTCAGCCAGTTTTGCTAGAGACTGGAGCCAGAATGAGGTTAGTTTACTCAGCAAGTGTTGCTAGAGACTGGAGCCAGCCTGAGGTTATGTTACTCAGCCACACTGCTAGAGACTGGAGCCAGCCTGAGGTTAGTTTACTCAGCCAGCTCTCCTAGAGACTGGAGCCAGAATGAGGTTAGGTTACTCAGCCAGCACTGCTAGAGACTGGAGCCAGCCTGAGGTTAGGTTACTCAGCCACACTGCTAGAGACTGGAGCCAGCCTGAGGTTAGGTTACTCAGCCACACTGCTAGAGACTGGAGCCAGCCTGAGGTTAGGTTAGGTTACTCAGCCAGCACTGCTAGAGACTGGAGCCAGAATGAGGTTAGGTTACTCAGCCAGCACTGCTAGAGACTGGAGCCAGCCTGAGGTTAGGTTACTCAGCCAGCACTGCTAGAGACTGGAGCCAGCTAGAGACTGGAGCCAGCCTGAGGTTAGGTTACTCAGCCACACTGCTAGAGACTGGAGCCAGCCTGAGGTTAGGTTACTCAGCCACACTGCTAGAGACTGGAGCCAGAATGAGGTTAGGTTACTCAGCCAGCTCTCATGGAGACTGGAGCCAGAATGAGGTTAGGTTACTCAGCCAGCTCTCCTAGAGACTTGAGCCAGCCTGAGGTTAGGTTACTCAGCCAGCTCTCCTAGAGACTGGAGCCAGCCTGAGGTTAGGTTACTCAGCCAGTGTTGCTAGACACTGGAGCCAGAATGAGGTTAGTTTACTCAGCCAGTGTTGCTAGAGACTGGAGCCAGAGTGAGGTTAGGTTACTCAGCCACACTGCTAGAGACTGGAGCCAGAATGAGGTGGAGCCAGGTTACTCAGCCAGCTCTCCTAGAGACTGGAGCCAGAATGCCAGGTTAGGTTACTCAGCCAGCTCTGCTAGAGACTGGAGCCAGCCTGAGGTTAGGTTACTCAGCCAGCTCTCCTAGAGACTGGAGCCAGCCTGAGGTTAGGTTACTCAGCCAGTGTTAGAGACTAGAGACTGGAGCCAGAATGAGGTTAGGTTACTCAGCCAGTCTGCTAGAGACTGGAGCCAGAATGAGGTTAGGTTACTCAGCCTGCTAGAGACTGGAGCCAGAATGAGGTTAGGTTACTCAGCCACACTGCTAGAGACTGGAGCCAGAATGAGGTTAGGTTACTCAGCCACACCGCTAGAGACTGGAGCCAGCCCGAGGGTAGGTTACTCAGCCACACTGCTAGAGACTGGAGCCAGAATGAGGTTAGGTTACTCAGCCAGCTCTCCTAGAGACTGGAGCCAGCCTGAGGTTAGGTTACTCAGCCAGTGTTGCTAGACACTGGAGCCAGAATGAGGTTAGGTTACTCAGCCAGTGTTGCTAGAGACTGGAGCCAGAATGAGGTTAGGTTACTCAGCTAGCTCTCCTAGAGACTGGAGCCAGAATGAGGTTAGGTTACTCAGCAGCTCTCCTAGAGACTGGAGCCAGAATGAGGTTAGGTTACTCAGCCAGTGTTGCTAGAGACTGGAGCCAGCCTGAGGTTAGAGACTGGAGCCAGCCTGAGGTTACTCAGCCAGTGTTGCTAGAGACTGGAGCCAGAATGAGGTTAGGTTACTCAGCCACACTGCTAGAGACTGGAGCCAGAATGAGGTTAGGTTACTCAGCCAGCTCTCCTAGAGACTGGAGCCAGAATGAGGTTAGGTTACTCAGCCAGCTCTCCTAGAGACTGGAGCCAGCCTGAGGTTAGGTTACTCAGCCAGCTCTCCTAGAGACTGGAGCCAGCTGGAGCCAGCCTGAGGTTAGACTGGAGCCAGAATGTTACTCAGCCAGCTCTGCTAGAGACTGGAGCCAGAATGAGGTTAGGTTACTCAGCCAGTTTTGCTAGAGACTGGAGCCAGAATGAGGTTAGTTTACTCAGCAAGTGTGCTAGAGACTGGAGCCAGCCTAGAGACTGGAGCCAGCCTGAGGTTAGTTACTCAGCCAGCACTGCTAGAGACTGGAGCCAGCCTGAGGTTAGGTTACTCAGCCAGCACTCCTAGAGACTGGAGCCAGAATGAGGTTAGGTTACTCAGCCAGCACTGCTAGAGACTGGAGCCAGCCTGAGGTTAGGTTACTCAGCCACACTGCTAGAGACTGGAGCCAGCCTGAGGGTTACCAGCCACACTGCTAGAGACTGGGCCAGCCTGAGGTTAGGTTACTCAGCCAGCACTGCTAGAGACTGGAGCCAGAATGAGGTTAGGTTACTCAGCCACACTGCTAGAGACTGGAGCCAGCCTGAGGTTAGGTTACTCAGCCAGTGCACTGCTAGAGACTGGAGCCAGAATGAGGTTAGGTTTACTAGAGACAGCCATGAGTGTCAGCCACACTGCTAGAGACTGGAGCCAGAATGAGGTTAGGTTACTCAGCCAGCACTGCTAGAGACTGGAGCCAGCCTGAGGTTAGGTTACTCAGCCACACTGCTAGAGACTGGAGCCAGCCTGAGGTTAGGTTACTCAGCCAGCTCTCCTAGAGACTGGAGCCAGAATGAGGTTAGGTTACTCAGCCCACTGCTAGAGACTGGAGCCAGAATGAGGTTAGGTTACTCAGCCAGCACTGCTAGAGACTGGAGCCAGAATGAGGTTAGGTTACTCAGCCAGTGTTGCTAGAGACTGGAGCCAGAATGAGGTTAGGTTACTCAGCCAGCTCTCCTAGAGACTGGAGCCAGAATGAGGTTAGGTTACTCAGACTAGAGACTGGAGCCAGAATGAGGTTAGGTTACTCAGCCAGCTCTGCTAGAGTTACTCAGCCAGGAGCCAGCCTGGAGCCAGCCTGAGGTTAGTTTACTCAGCCAGTGTTGCTAGAGACTGGAGCCAGAATGAGGTTAGGTTACTCAGCCACACTGCTAGAGACTGGAGCCAGAATGAGGTTAGGTTACTCAGCCAGCTCTGCTAGAGACTGGAGCCAGCCTGAGGTTAGGTTACTCAGCCAGCTCTCCTAGAGACTGGAGCCAGCCTGAGGTTAGGTTACTCAGCCAGCTCTCCTAGAGACTGGAGCCAGAATGAGGTTAGGTTACTCAGCCAGCACTGCTAGAGACTGGAGCCAGAATGAGGTTAGGTTTACTAGGTTTGCTAGAGACTGGAGCCAGAATGAGGTTAGGTTACTCAGCCACACTGCTAGAGACTGGAGCCAGCCTGAGGTTAGGTTACTCAGCCAGCCACTCCTAGAGACTGGAGCCAGAATGAGGTTAGGTTACTCAGCCAGCACTGCTAGAGACTGGAGCCAGCCTGAGGTTCAGGTTACTCAGCCACACTGCTAGAGACTGGAGCCAGCCTGAGGAGACTGGAGCCAGCCTGAGGTTAGGTTACTCAGCCACACTGCTAGAGACTGCCACACTGCTAGAGACTGGAGCCAGCCTGAGGTTAGTTTACTCAGCCAGCTCTCCTAGAGACTGGAGCCAGAATGAGGTCAGGTTACTCAGCCAGCCAGAGACACTGCTAGAGACTGGAGCCAGCCTGAGGTTAGGTTACTCAGCCAGCACTGCTAGAGACTGGAGCCAGAATGAGGTTAGGTTACTCAGCCACACTGCTAGAGACTGGAGCCAGAATGAGGTTAGGTTACTCAGCCACACTGCTAGAGACTGGAGCCAGAATAGGTTACTCAGACTGCTAGAGCCAGAATGAGGTTAGGTTACTCAGCCAGCTCTAGAGACTGGAGCCAGAATGAGGTTAGGTTACTCAGCCAGCTCTCCTAGAGACTGGAGCCAGCCTGAGGTTAGGTTACTCAGCCAGCTCTGCTAGAGACTGGAGCCAGCCTGAGGTTAGGTTACTCAGCCAGTGTTGCTAGACACTGGAGCCTGAGGTTAGGTTACTCAGCCAGTGTTGCTAGAGACTGGAGCCAGAATGAGGTTAGGTTACTCAGCCACACTGCTAGAGACTGGAGCCAGAATGAGGTTAGGTTACTCAGCCAGCTCTCCTAGAGACTGGAGCCAGAATGAGGTTAGGTTACTCAGCCAGCTCTCAGCCTAGAGACTGGAGCCAGCCTGAGGTTAGGTTACTCAGCCAGCTCTCCTAGAGACTGGAGCCAGCCTGAGGTTAGGTTACTCAGCCAGTGTTGCTAGAGACTGGAGCCAGAATGAGGTTAGGTTACTCAGCCAGCTCTCCTAGAGAATGGAGCCAGAATGAGGTTAGGTTACTCAGCCAGTGTTGCTAGAGACTGGAGCCAGAATGAGGTTAGTTTACTCAGCCAGCCACTGCTAGAGACTGGAGCCAGAATGAGGTTAGGTTACTCAGCCAGCTGCTAGAGACTGGAGCCAGAATGAGGTTAGGTTACTCAGCCACACTGCTAGAGACTGGAGCCAGAATGAGGTTAGGTTACTCAGCCAGCTCTCCTAGAGACTGGAGCCAGCCTGAGGTTAGGTTACTCAGCCAGTGTTGCTAGACACTGGAGCCAGAATGAGGTTAGGTTACTCAGCCAGTGTTGCTAGAGACTGGAGCCAGAATGAGGTTAGGTTACTCAGCTAGCTCTCCTAGAGACTGGAGCCAGAATGAGGTTAGGTTACTCAGCTAGCTCTCCTAGAGACTGGAGCCAGAATGAGGTTAGGTTACTCAGGCAGTGTTGCTAGAGACTGGAGCCAGCCTGAGGTTAGTTTACTCAGCCAGTGTTGCTAGAGACTGGAGCTAGAATGAGGTTAGGTTACTCAGCCACACTGCTAGAGACTGGAGACAGAATGAGGTTAGGTTACTCAGCCAGCTCTCCTAGAGACTGGAGCCAGAATGAGGTTAGGTTACTCAGCCAGCTCTCCTAGAAACTGGAGCCAGCCTGAGGTTAGGTTACTCAGCCAGCTCTCCTTGAGACTGGAGCCAGCCTGAGGTTAGGTTACTCAGCCAGCTCTCCTAGAGACTGGAGCCAGAATGAGGTTAGGTTACTCAGCCAGTTTTGCTAGAGACTGGAGCCAGAATGAGGTTAGTTTACTCAGCAAGTGTTGCTAGAGACTGGAGCCAGCCTGAGGTTATGTTACTCAGCCACAGCTAGAGACAGCCTGAGGTTATGTTACTCAGCCACACTGCTAGAGACTGGAGCCAGCCTGAGGTTCAGCCAGCACTTACTCAGCCAGCTCTCCTAGAGACTGGAGCCAGAATGAGGTTAGGTTACTCAGCCAGCACTGCTAGAGACTGGAGCCAGCCTGAGGACTTGAGGTTACTCAGCCACACTGCTAGAGACTGGAGCCAGCCTGAGGTTAGGTTACTCAGCCACACTGCTAGAGACTGGAGCCAGCCTGAGGTTAGTTACTCAGCCAGCACTGCTAGAGACTGGAGCCAGAATGAGGTTAGGTTACTCAGCCACACTGCTAGAGACTGGAGCCAGCCTGAGGTTAGGTTACTCAGCCAGCACTGCTAGAGACTGGAGCCAGAATGAGGTTAGGTTTCAGCCACACTCAGCTGGAGCCAGCCTGTTGCTAGAGACTGGAGCCAGCCTCAGCCACACTGCTAGAGACTGGAGCCAGAATGAGGTTAGGTTACTCAGCCAGCTCTCTAGAGACTGGAGACTGGAGCCAGAATGAGGTTAGGTTACTCAGCCAGCTCTCCTAGAGACTTGAGCCAGCCTGAGGTTAGGTTACTCAGCCAGCTCTCCTAGAGACTGGAGCCAGCCTGAGGTTAGGTTACTCAGCCAGCTCTCCTAGAGACAGGAGCCAGCCTGAGGTTAGGTTACTCAGCCAGAGTTGCTAGAGACTGGAGCCAGCCTGAGGTTAGGTTACTCAGCCAGCACTGCTAGAGACTGGAGCCAGAATGAGGCTAGGTTACTCAGCAAGTGTTGCTAGAGACTGGAGCCAGAATGAGGTTAGGTTACTCAGCCACACTGCTAGAGACTGGAGCCAGCCTGAGGTTAGTTTACTCAGCCAGCTCTCCTAGAGACTGGAGCCAGCCCGAGGATAGGTTACTCAGCCACACTGCTAGAGACTGGAGCCAGCCTGAGGTTAGGTTACTCAGCCACACTGCTAGAGACTGGAGCCAGAATGAGGTTAGGTTACTCAGCCACACTGCTAGAGACTGGAGCCAGAATGAGGTTAGGTTTACTCAGCCACACTGCTAGAGACTGGAGCCAGAATGAGGTTAGGTTACTCAGCCACACTGCTAGAGACTAGGACTGGAGCCAGAATGAGGTTAGGTTACTCAGCCAGCACTGCTAGAGACTGGAGCCAGAATGAGGTTAGGTTACTCAGCCACACTGCTAGAGACTGGAGCCAGAATGAGGTTAGTTACTCAGCCACACTGCTAGAGACTGGAGCCAGAATGAGGTTAGGTTACTCAGCCACACTGCTAGAGACTGGAGCCAGAATGAGGTTAGGTTACTCAGCCACACTGCTAGGGACTGGAGCCAGCCTGAGGTTAGGTTACTCAACCAGCTCTCCTAGAGACTGGAGCCAGAATGAGGTTATGTTACTCAGCCACACTGCTAGAGACTGGAGCCAGAATGAGGCTAGGTTACTCAGCCACACTGCTAGAGACTCGAGCCAGAATGAGGCTAGGTTACTCCAGCCGTCCATGGGAATTAGTGTGAGATGCATCACAGCAGGTGGCCTGGATGGCAAGGGAAAAATATGTACGTGGGCCTGTCTGCCCTTCTCTTCCCCACCATCTTGGCTGTCTGCCTTTCTCTTCCCCACCATCTGGCCTGTCTGCCTTTCTCTTCCCCACCATCTTGGCTGTCTGCCTTTCTCTTCCCCACCATCTGGCCTGTCTGCCTTTCTCTTCCCCACCATCTTGCCTGTCTGCCTTTCTCTTCCCCAGCCTCTGGCCTGGCCCATCTGCCCTTCTCTTCCCTAGCTCTTACACTCTAAAAAATGTTCTCTGGGAAGGGTGATGGTTCTATGTTGAACCATAATGGCTCAAATAACCCTTTGAGTTCTTCAATGGTTATTTACAGTTCACAAAATGTATTTTTGCTCTTTTAGTGATAATTAAAATGTAGAGGAGGTGGCTCTGTCATGTTCACTGTCTTCAAACTCCCTGTCATAGATGAGCCAAGGCGCAGCGTGCATGTAATTCCACATCTTTTAATAAAGTGAAACTTCACAGCAAAAAAAAACAGGTATACAGAAACCGACCGTGGCGCACACAAACACACACAGAAAATAAATAATTACCCACAAACATTAGGTGGGGGAAAGGCTGCCTAAGTATGATTCCCAATCAGAGACCACGATAGACAGCTGCCTCTGATTGGGAACCACACGCGGCCAAAAGCAAAGAAATAGAAAACATAGGTCAGGGTGTGATTTGGGTGGGCATTCTAACTAAATAGAGAAATAAAACGTCTCTCTAAGGTCAGGGCGTGACAGGCTCATTATAATATTTTTGGACATGGCTTGCTCACAGATCGTTTTGTGCAATCGTGAGTGAGCGTGTCATTCCAGTTTATCTCGTGTTATTATTACATATTATATATGACTGTGGCCAGTGATTGTGTCTTGTGAAAGACTCATGTATGGCCTTGTGTAATTTGAGAACAGTTAACTAAATCAGTCAGTGGTTCTCATTTCTCTCCTCAGGGACCTCCAGCTGTTCCAGAGGTAGTTCACTAGATTCAACTTGTCAATTAACACAATAACACCTATGGAAGTTTAACAATATAATATGGCTGACCAGAATTAAAAACCCTGTATGGTTTTACAAACTGATCTACAAAGAACCTTTGAGATTGGTTCTGTAAAGAATCTTTCTCAATCTCTATAAAGGTTCTATATAGAACCATATAGGGTTATAACCATAGCGGCACCCTGTTTTTGTGCTATACAGTATATATATACAGTACCAGTCAAAGGTTTGGAGACACCTACTAATTCAAAAGAACTATGAAATAACACATATGGAATCATGTAGTAACCTAAAAAGTGTTAAACAAATCAAAATATATTTTATATTTGAGATTCTTCAAAGTAGCCTCCCTTTGCCTTGATGACAGCTTTGCACACTCTTGGCAATTTCTCCACCAGCTTCAAGAGGAATGCTTTTCCAACGGTCTTAAAGGAGTTCCCACATATGCTGAGCACTTGTTGGCTGCTTTTACTTCAATCTGCAGCTCAACCCATCCCAAACCATCTCAATTAGGTTGAGATCGGGTGATTGTGGAGACCAGTTCATCTGATGCAGCACTCCATCACTCTCCTTCTTCTAAATAGCCTTTACACAGCCTGGAGGTGTGTTGGGTCATTGTCCTGTTGAAAAACAAATTATAGTCCCACTAAGTGCAAACCAAGTGGGATGGCGTATCGCTGCAGAATGTTGTGGTAGCCATGCTGGTTAAGTGTGCCTTGAATTCTAAATAAATCTCAGATAGTACCACCAGCAAAGCACCCCCACACCATCACACCTCCTCCTCTGTGCTTAATGGTGGAAACCACATATGTGGAGATCATCTGTTCACCTACTCTGTGTCTCACAAAGACACAGCGGTTGGAACCAAAAATGTCAAATTTCAACTCATCAGACCAAAGGACGAATTTCCACCGGTCTAATGTCCATTGCTCATGTTTCTTGGCCCAAGCAAGTCTCTTCTTATTATTGGTGTCCTTTAGTAGTGGTTTCTTTGCAGCAATTCAACCATGAAATCCTAGACCCACTTCAATTTTCATTCCACCCCAACAGATCCACAGATGATGCAATCTCTATTGTACTCCACACTGCCCTTTTACACCTGGACAAAAGGAACACCTATGTGAGAATGCTATTAATTGACTACAGCTCAGCGTTCAACACCATAGTACCCTCAAAGCTCATCACTAAGCTAAGGACCCTGGGAATAAACACATCCCTCTGCAACTGGATCCTGGACTTCCTGATGGGCCACCTCCAGGTGGTGAGGGTAGGTAACAACACATCCGCCATGCTTATCTTCAACACAGGGGCCCCTCAGGGGTGTGTGCTCAGTCCCCGCCCGTACTCCCTGTTCACTCATGACTGCACAACCAGGCACGACTTCAACACCATCATTAAGTTTGCAGATGACACAACAGTAGTAGGCCTGATCACCGACAACAATGAGACAGCTTGGGGCCTCCCGGGTGGCGCAGTGTTTGAGGCTCTTGTGGCGTGGCGGGCCGGGCGCAGTGCACGCTAACCAAGGTTGCCAGGTGCACACAGTGTTTCCTCCGACACATTGGTGCGGCTGGCTTCCGGGTCTGTGTTAAGAAGCATGTGTATCGGAGGACGCATGACTTTCAACTTTCTTTTCGTCTCTCCCGAGCCTGTACGGGAGTTGTAGCGATGAGACAAGATAGTAGCTACTAACAATGTGATACCACGAAATTGGGGAGAAAAAGGGGTAAAGTTCAACAACAAAAAATAATAAATAAACAATGAGACGGCTTATAGGGAGGTCAGAGACCTGGCCATGTGGTGCAAGGACAACAACCTCACACTCAACGTGATCAGGACAAAAGAGATGATTGTGGACTACATTGTGGACTACAGGAAAAGGAGGATCGAGCATGCCCCCATTCTTATCGACAGGGCTTGAGTGGAGCAGGTTGTGAGCTTCAAGTTCCTTGGCGTCCACAAGTAAGTAGTGAAGAGGGCACGACAAAACCTATTCCCCCTCAGGAAACTTGGCATGGGTCCTCAGATCCTCAAAAGGTTCTACAGCTGCACCATCGAGAGCATCCTGATAGATTGCATCACTGCTCGGCCTCTGACTGCAAGGCACTACAGAGGGTAGTGCGTATGGCCCAGTACATCAATGGGCCATACGCACTACAGAGGGTAGTGCGTATGGCCCAGTACATCAATGGGCCATACGCACTACCCTCTGTAGCTTCCTGCCATCCAGGACCTATATAACAGGTGGTGTCAGAGTCATAGACTGCTCTCTCTGCTATACTGAGGTCATAGACCTGGCCGTATGGTACTGGAGTGCCAAGTCTAGGTCCAAGACTCCTGAACATCTAATCAAATGGCGACCCAGACTATTTGCATTGCCCCCCCTTAACGCTGCTGTTTTTATCTATGCATAGTCACTTTAATAACTCTACCTACATGTACATATTACCTCAATTACCTCGACTAACCGGTGCCCCCGGCACATTGACTCTGTACCGGTACCCCCTGTATATAGCCTCTGTATTGTTATTTTACAGCTGCTCTTGAATTATTTGTTACTTTTTTTTAAGGTATTTTTCTTAATTAAAACAGCATTGTTGGTTAAGGGCTTGTAAGTAACCATTTCACTGTAAGGTCTACACCTGTTGTATTTGGCACATGTGACAAATAACATTTCATTTGATTTGAAGGCGTGATTCACGCAGTCTCCTCTGAAGAGTTGATGTTGAGATGTGTCTGTTACTTGAACTCTGTGAAGCATTTCTTTGGGCTGCAATCTGAGGTGCAATTAACTTGAATGAACTTATCCTCTGTAGCAGAGGTAACTCTAGTTCTTCCTTTCCTGTGGTGGTCCTCATGAGAGCCAGTTTCATCATAGTGCTTGATGGTTTTTGCGACTGCATTTGACGAAACTGTATCGGTTGTCGTCTTCCTCTTCTGAGGAGGAGTAGGAAATATCGGAACAATATGCAGCGTGGTAAGTGTTCGTCATATTTATTACACTGAACACAGAAAACAAACGAACAAGAGAATAAAGGAAAACCGAAACAGTCCCGTATGGTGAAAACACTGAAACGGAAAATAACCACCCACAAACAAAAGTGGGAAAACAGGCTACCTAAGTTTGGTTCTCAGTCAGAGACAACGATTGACAGCTGCCTCTGATTGGGAACCATACCAG
The DNA here is from genome assembly GCF_018296145.1 of Oncorhynchus tshawytscha. NCBI lineage: Eukaryota > Metazoa > Chordata > Actinopteri > Salmoniformes > Salmonidae > Oncorhynchus > Oncorhynchus tshawytscha. Next base: position 21,235,050 of record NC_056452.1, on the reverse strand, counting down.
GCCAAACACATAGAAATATAAACACAAGAACAAAACATAGAATGCCCACCCCAACTTACGCCTGACCAACCTAAAATAGAGACATACAAAAGGAACTAAGGTCAGGGTGTGACAGAAACGTTCAAAGTTCTTGACATTTTCCGTATTGACTGACCTTCATGTCTTAAAGTAATGATAGACTGTCATTTCTCTTTGCTTATTTGAGCTGTTCTTGCCATAGTATGGACTGGGTCTTTTACCAAATAGGACTATCTTCAGTATACCATCCCTACCTTGTCACAGCACAAATGATTGGCTCAAAGTCATTAATAGGAAGGAATTAAATTCCACAAATTAACAAGTAAGAAGGAACACCTGTTTATTGAAATGCATTCCAGGCGACTACCTCATGGAGCTGGTTGAGATAATGTGTGCAAAGCTGTAATCAAGGCAAAGGGTGGCTGCTTTGAAGAATCGTAAATATAACATATGTTTTGATTTGTTTAACACTTTTTTGGTTACTACATGATTCCATATGTTATTTCATAGTTTTGATGTCTTTACTATTATTTTACAATGTAGAAAATAGTAAAGATAAAGAAAAACCCTTGAATGAGTAGGTGTGTCCAAACTTTTGACTGGTACTGTATAAACATTGCATTCGGAAAGTATTCATGCTCCTTGACTTTTTCCACATTTGTTACGTTACAGCCTTCTTCATCAATGATCTCTCTGTACTTTTCTTCATTCATCTTCTCCTCAATCCTGACTAGTCTCCCAGTCCCTGCCACTGAAAAATCAAATCAAAATCAAATCAAATTTTATTTGTCACATACACATGGTTAGCAGATGTTAATGCGAGTGTAGCGAAATGCTTGTGCTTCTAGTTCCGACAATGCAGTAAAAACCAACAAGTAATCTAACTAACAATTCCAAAACTACTGTCTTATACACAGTGTAAGGGGATAAAGAATATGTACATAAGGATATATGAATGAGTGATGGTACAGAGCAGCATAGGCAAGATACAGTAGATGGTATCGAGTACAGTATATACATATGAGATTCGTATGTAAACAAAGTGGCATAGTTAAAGTGGCTAGTGATACATGTATTACATAAGGATGCAGTCGATGATATAGAGTACAGTATACACGTATGCATATGAGATGAATAATGTAGGGTAAGTAACATTATATAAGGTAGCATTGTTTAAAGTGGCTAGTGATATATTTACATCATTTCCCATCAATTCCCATTATTAAAGTGGCTGGAGTTGAGTCAGTGTCAGTGTCAGTGTGTTGGCAGCAGCCACTCAATGTTAGTGGTGGCTGTTTAACAGTCTGATGGCCTTGAGATAGAAGCTGTTTTTCAGTCTCTCGGTCCCAGCTTTGATGCACCTGTACTGACCTCGCCTTCTGGATGATAGCGGGGTGAACAGGCAGTGGCTCGGGTGGTTGATGTCCTTGATGATCTTTATGGCCTTCCTGTAACATCGGGTGGTGTAGGTGTCCTGGAGGACAGGTAGTTTGCCCCCGGTGATGCGTTGTGCAGACCTCACTACCCTCTGGAGAGCCTTACGGTTGTGGGCGGAGCAGTTGCCGTACCAGGCGGTGATACAGCCCGCCAGGATGCTCTCGATTGTACATCTGTAGAAGTTTGTGAGTGCTTTTGGTGACAAGCCGAATTTCTTCAGCCTCCTGAGGTTGAAGAGGCGCTGCTGCGCCTTCTTCACGATGCTGTCTGTGTGAGTGGACCAATTCAGTTTGTCTGTGATGTGTATGCCGAGGAACTTAAAACTTGCTACCCTCTCCACTACTGTTCCATCGATGTGGATAGGGGGGTGTTCCCTCTGCTGTTTCCTGAAGTCCACAATCATCTCCTTAGTTTTGTTGACGTTGAGTGTGAGGTTATTTTCCTGACACCACACTCTGAGGGCCCTCACCTCCTCCCTGTAGGCCGTCTCGTCGTTGTTGGAAATCAAGCCTACCACTGTTGTGTCGTCCGCAAACTTGATGATTGAGGTGGAGGCATGCGTGGCCACGCAGTCGTGGGTGAACAGGGAGTACAGGAGAGGGTTCAGAACGCACCCTTGCGGGGCCCCAGTGTTGAGGATCAGCGGGGAGGAGATGTTGTTGCCTACCCTCACCACCTGGGGGCGGCCCGTCAGGAAGTCCAGTACCCAGTTGCACAGGGTGGGGTCGAGACCCAGGGTCTCGAGCTTGATGACGAGCTTGGAGGGTACTATGGTGTTGAATGCCGAGCTGTAGTCGATGAACAGCATTCTCACATAGGTATTCCTCTTGTCCAGATGGGTTAGGGCAGTGTGCAGTGTGGTTGAGATTGCATCGTCTGTGGACCTATTTGGGCGGTAAGCAAATTGGAGTGGGTCTAGGGTGTCAGGTAGGGTGGAGGTGATATGGTCCTTGACTAGTCTCTCAAAGCACGATGACGGAAGTGAGTGCTACGGGGCGGTAGTCGTTTAGCTCAGTTACCTTAGCTTTCTTGGGAACAGGAACAATGGTGGCCCTCTTGAAGCATGTGGGAACAGCAGACTGGTATAGGGATTGATTGAATATGTCCGTAAACACACCGGCCAGCTGGTCTGCGCATGCTCTGAGGGCGCGGCTGGGGATGCCGTCTGGGCCTGCAGCCTTGCGAGGTTTAACACGTTTAAATGTCTTACTCACCTCGGCTGCAGTGAAGGAGAGACCGCATGTTTTCATTGCAGGCCGTGTCAGTGGCACTGTATTGTCCTCAAAGCGGGCAAAAAAAGTTATTTAGTCTCCCTGGGAGCAAGACATCCTGGTCCGTGACTGGGCTGGATTTCTTCCTGTAGTCCGTGATTGACTGTAGACCCTGCCACATGCCTCTTGTGTCTGAGCCGTTGAATTGAGATTCTACTTTGTCTCTGTACTGACGCTTAGCTTGTTTGATAGCCTTGCGGAGGGAATAGCTGCACTGTTTGTATTCGGTCATGTTACCAGACACCTTGCCCTGATTAAAAGCAGTGGTTCGCGCTTTCAGTTTCACGCGAATGCTGCCATCAATCCACGGTTTCTGGTTAGGGAATGTTTTAAAAACACAACCTCACAGCATGATGCTGCCACTAACATGCTTCACCTTTGGGATGGTCCCAGGATTCCTCCAGTTGTGACAATTGGCATTCAGGCCAAAGAGTTCAATCTTGGTTTCATCAGACCAGAGATCCTTGTTTCTCATGGTCTGAGAGTCTTTTTGGTGCCTTTTGACAAACTCCAAGCGGGCTGTCGTGTGCCTTTTACTGAGGAGTGGCTTCCGTCTGGTCACTCTACCATAAAGGCCTGATTGGTGGAGTGCTGCAGAGATGGTTGTCCTTGTGGAAGGTTCTCCCATCTCCACAGAGGAACTCTGGATCTCTGTCAGAGTGCCCATCGGGTTCTTGGTCATCTCCCTAACCAAGGCCCTTCTCTCCCAATTGCTTAGTTTGGCCAGGCTGCCAGCTCTAGAAAGAGTATTGGTGGTTCCAAACTTCTAACATTTAAGAATGATGGAGGCCACTGTGTTCTTGGGGACCTTCAATGCTGCAGAAATGTTTTGGTACCCTTCCCCAGATCTGTGCCTCGACACAATCCTGTCTTGGCTCTCTACGGACAATTCCTTTGTCCTCATGGCTTCGTTTTTGCTCTGACATGCACTGTCAACTGTGGGACCTTATATAGACAGGTGTGTGCCTTTCCAAATCATGTCCAATCAATTGAATTTACCACAGGTGGACTCCAATCAAGTTGTAGAAACATCTCAAGGATGATCAATGGAAACAGGATACACCTGAGCTCAATTTCGAGCCTCATAGCAAAGGGTCTGAATACTTATGTAAATAAGGTGTTTTTTGTGTTGTTTTTTAAAAACATTTGCAAAGTGTATAAAAAACTGTTTTGCTTTGTCATTATGGGCTATTATGTGTAGAATGATGAGGGAAAACATGTATTTAATACATTTTAGAAGAAGGCTGTAACATAACAAAATGTGGAAAAAGTCAAGGGGTCTGAATACTTTCCGAATGCACAGTACATACCTTTACTGAATGGTTCTTTATCGTATGCACTGTATATAACCTTATTTAATGGTTCTTTATAGAACCTTAGGAAAGGGTTCTATATAGCACCAAAAAGGGTTCCACTATGGTTACAAGCCAAATAACCCACATCTAGTACTATTTAGAACCATTATTTGTTGTGTGTACTGGACCTAGGCTAGGTGTGGGTTTGAAGCTTGACAGCCACTCTAACTGCACAACAATTGATGTCAGAAATGTGTGTCCAGAGGGTAGCACTGTGTAATTAACGGGGGCTGAACTGGCCAGTGCTTGCCATAATTGGAATGAACGTACGTGGACGTTAGTACCTTCAGGCTCAGGCACCATCAAAGCCTGATATCTGGCAGGCTATTAGTCCCTGTCTGGACTGCAGCATCAGAGTGTGTGGAAAGCAGGCATGCTTCAGAGAAGATGGTCAAGATGTCAAATGTAATTTTAGCTTGGCCGGCTCCCTGGTTTTCATGAACGTCAATAGCTGACAATTTTCAGAGGTTATGCATCATTCAAATGCTGCTGGACTCAACTAATTGGTCTCCTCTGATTTGAAAACATTTCAGTCTAGCAGTCGTTGAAGTTTTTTTTTCTCCATCAGAACTTTTCATTCTCAGAAAACAAGTAATATGAGTCGGAAGCTTTTGTTGTCCTGGGCTTATTTCTCTCTCTACTTGTGCTTTTCTGAAAGAAAGTAACAATATCTCATAAAAGAGCACTCGAGAAGAGTGAATTTAACACCACAAGGGAACGTTTACTGCCCAGAGAACCTGCTTGTAGTTTTATCACATCTCTGTCAATCAACTCCTCAATGCATTTCTAATGAACTTCTTTTCTTTTCTCGTAAAGGAACACTTTTGGTTGAGAATATGCAAATCCAAGGCCGAGTGGAAGACCCAGGCAGAACCATCTCTCTCTCCCTCCGAGACAACTACAACCACTGGGTCATACTGGACCCGGTCAGACAAAGGCTGTACCTCAACAGCACCGGCAGGGCCCTCGACCGAGACGTAAGTCCTCTGACGCTCACTATGACTTATCCATATGTTTGTCTGTGGAGAATAGAACTCAAAAGGGTTTGTGGGTTTGGGTTCCTCTAAAGAAAAAACTGTTCTCTGCAGGTTAGCTATACATGTACATTCCCTTAAACTACATCCTGAGGTAAAGTGAAGCTCCACAGGATAATGTAGCTTCTTTCTTTTCAGTGTTTTGTTTGTTGTTCATTCTTCTATTGGACATGTATACATTCATAGTGTACTGCACATGTCCACTTTGTACACAGTACAGTGGATAAAAGCTTCTGCTAAATGGTATATGCTTATGTACCGGTGTTAGAGCAGTTTGTGATAATCACAGAGATTAAAAGGTAGAATCTGAGGCATACCTTCCCCTAGATGTTGTACACATCCATATCAGTCCAGTACTTCAGTGTGAACCAGTTTAAAAGGAGACACATGGCCATAGAATTAGGGAAAAGAACTCTCAAATCACTGTCTCCTCCTGTCCTCGGTTTGTACTGAAAAGATACCTATTTAGTCTCTCTAGGCAGACGTTTGCCTACCACATTGGCGTTGTTCCCCTAGGTCTGGGATTTCCGAGACTAAAACTTCTTCCTTCCTTTTAGCCCCCGTCCTACATCCATTCCATCGTTGTCCAGGTCCAGTGCACCAATGAGCTGGTCGGGACCGTCATTTTACACGAGGTGCGCATTGTGGTGAGGGATCGCAATGACAACGCACCCCGATTCCAGCAGCCTCGCTACTATGTCGCCATAAATGAGGTGAGGCCCCCAGGACAGCCTAGTTAAATCTTTTATTACAATCCAAGACGATGTGTGAGCAGTATCTCATTACTTAGCATTACATATTTCAGTCCGTTCAACCTGAATAGGGCCATACGATTTGAAAAAAATGCTGTAAAAATGTGAAATATTAGCCGTTGCTCAGTGACCGTGGACTGGTAGGGACGGGTAATAACTTCAAATCTAATTAAATGTATTCAGATGGAGCTTTTTGACTGTTAAAAAAGGGGCTGAGTCTTTGGTCATTAAAATGACTGTAACGGTAATACATGACTAGGTAATATAATGACATACGTATCATGCGTGGACCATGGCCCATTCTGGAGACTTCCTGATTCTCTGTGTGGTTTAACAGTGGTGGACCATGGCCCATTCTGGAGACTTCCTGATTCTCTGTGTGGTTTAACAGTGGTGGACCATGGCCCATTCTGGAGACTTCCTGATTCTCTGTGTGGTTTAACAGTGGTGGCCCATATCCCATTCTGGAGACTTCCTGTCCTGATTCTCTGTGTGGTTTAACAGTGGTGACCCATACCCCATTCTGGAGACTTCCTGTCCTGATTCTCTGTGTGGTTTAACTGTGGTGGCCCATATACCATTCTGGAGACTTCCTGTCCTGATTCTCTGTGTGGTTTAACAGTGGTGGCCCATATACCATTCTGGAGACTTCCTGTCCTGATTCTCTGTGTGGTTTAACAGTGGTGGCCCATATCCCATTCTGGAGACTTCCTGATTCTCTGTGTGGTTTAACAGTGGTGGACCATGGCCCATTCTGGAGGCCCATTCTCTGGTTTAAGACTTCCCATTCTGATTGATTCTCTGTGTGGTTTAACAGTGGTGGCCCATTCTATCCTGATTTCTGGTTTAACAGCCCATATCCCTTCTGGAGACTTCCTGATTCTCTGTGTGGTTTAACAGTGGTGACCCATACCCCATTCTGGAGACTTCCTGTCCTGATTCTCTGTGTGGTCTAACAGTGGTGGCCTTTATCCCATTCTGGAGACTTCCTGATTCTCTGTGTGGTTTAACAGTGGTGGCCCATATCCCATTCTGGAGACTTCCTGTCCTGATTCTCTGTGTGGTTTAACAGTGGTGGCCCATATCCCATTCTGGAGACTTCCTGTCCTGATTCTCTGTGTGGTTTAACAGTGGTTGCCCATATCCCATTCTGGAGACTTCCTGTCCTGATTCTCTGTGTGGTTTAACAGTGGTGGCCCATATCCCATTCTGGAGACTTTTGTCCTGATTCTCTGTGTGGTTTAACAGTGGTGGACCATGGCCCATTCTGGAGACTTCCTGATTCTCTGATTCTCTGTGGTTTAACAGTGGTGGCCCATATCCCATTCTGGAGACTTCCTTCCTGATTCTCTGTGTGGTTTAACAGTGGCCCATATCCCATTCTGAGACTTCCCTGATTCTCTGTGTGGTTTAACAGTGGTGGCCCATATCCCATTCTGGAGACTTCCTGATTCTCTGTGTGGTTTAACAGTGGTGGACCATGGCCCATTCTGGAGACTTCCTGATTCTCTGTGTGGTTTAACAGTGATTCTCTGTGTGGTTTAACAGTGGTGGCCCATATCCCATTCTGGAGACTTCCTGTCCTGATTCTCTGTGTGGTTTAACAGTGGTGACCCATACCCCATTCTGGAGACTTCCTGTCCTGATTCTCTGTGTGGTTTAACAGTGGTGGCCCATATCCCATTCTGGAGACTACCTGATTCTCTGTGTGGTTTAACAGTGGTGGCCCATATCCCATTCTGGAGACTTCCTGTCCTGATTCTCTGTGTGGTTTACCAGTGGTGGCCCATATCCCATTCTGGAGACTTCCTGTCCTGATTCTCTGTGTGGTTTAACAGTGGTGGCCCATATCCAATTCTGGAGACTACCTGATTCTCTGTGTGGTTTAACAGTGGTGGCCCATATCCCATTCTGGAGACTTCCTGTCCTGATTCTCTGTGTGGTTTAACAGTGGTGGCCCATATCCCATTCTGGAGACTTCCTGTCCTGATTCTCTGTGTGGTTTAACAGTGGTGGCCCATATCCCATTCTGGAGACTTCCTGATTCTCTGTGTGGTTTAACAGTGGTGACCCATATCCCATTCTGGAGACTTCCTGTCCTGATTCTCTGTGTGGTTTAACAGTGGTGACCCATATCCCATTCTGGAGACTTCCTGTCCTGATTCTCTGTGTGGTTTAACAGTGGTGACCCATATCCCATTCTGGAGACTTCCTGTCCTGATTCTCTGTGTGGTTTAACAGTGGTGGCCCATATCCCATTCTGGAGACTTCCTGTCCTGATTCTCTGTGTGGTTTAACAGTGGTGGCCCATATCCCATTCTGGAGACTTCCTGAATTTTAATTAGTGCTTTTTGAGGTCGGTGCGGTTTTGATTCGATTATTCAAAAATAATCACGCTTTTTCGATTTAGGTTTCACATTTTTTGAGGCACAAAAATGCACTATGCATTATCTGGGTTGAATGCTGTAACAACACTGAATAAAACAATGAATAAAAGTCCCATGATTCTTGTATCTGCCCATTTCGGCTTATCACTTATTATCCACAATTTACTCACATTGCTTTACTTAAAATAAAGTTAGGTGTTTTATTTGATTACTTTATTATTTAATTCCAAGTCATCTCATCTCTATAGAGCTGCTGCCTATGCTGTCTGACAAAATCCCTATTTTAGCAGTTTTAGCAAAGTAAATAAGGCATACTTGTATGACTGCTGAATACCATCTATTAATCACTTAGATAATGTATTTTCAGGCTCGAGCAGCAACGGCTTTCTATCCCTCTCGATCACTGTGTTCTCTCTTCTCTCCATCTCCGTGTCTGCTCCACACTGTTCATATTAAAGCTCAGTGCTCCACCCAGACCGGACAAGTTTAAGCGGGTGCGCAATGGATTATGGTCATTGTAGTTAATTGCCACGTTTTCTGCGCTAAACTATGTAGAATATTGGCTTGTTGGAAATTGCAACTCCCTACTACATTGACCTTCACGGGTCTCTATCTGGTTTAACAGTGGGACCTCCACGGGTCTCTATCTGGTTTAACCCTTTACACTCGTACCTGTATATACGGGTTGAAAATGGCAGATTTAGACACTGATAAACACTTAAATTGGAACGTAGTGGCTGTACGGTAACATGCTATACTTAAGCAATAAGGCACGAGGGGGTGTGGTATATGGGCAATATACCACGGCTAAGGGCTGTTCTCACACACAATGTCATGCGGAGTGACTGGATACAGTTCTTAGCCGTGGTACATTGGCCCTATACCACAAACCTCTGAGGTGCCTTATTGCTATTATATACTGGTTACCAATGTAATTAGAGCAGTAAAAATACATGTTTTGTCATACCAGTGGTATCCGGTCTGATATACCACGGCTGTCAGCCAATCAGCATTCAGTGCTCGAACCACCCAGTTTATAAATGCCGTTTAACGTCAGGCTCTCCGCTTCACAGCTCTGTATGGGTTTAGTCTGTTAGACGATCTGAACATGAGCACTGCCAGCGACAAGACGTTTCCCCATCCCTCCCGCTAATTGAGCAACCTTTGCAAATGTTTTGTTGTCTAAGTGAGGGAAATGCTGTAAATAAAAGAGGACTCGATGTATTTTGAAAGGTGAGCCGTTGAGGATTATCATACAGACCTCTTTGATGTCATACAATCAAGTCAAACACCCGCTAGTCCAAATGTGCACGTCACATTTCCATATCATAAAACTCATGTCAAATACAGTGTCAACGCTTATGATCACTATGTTTGATGTGCAGTTACAAGATGACATGGCATCACAAAGTTATTTGGACAGAACGAGCCCTTGTTTGTTTGTTAATTGTGAAGAAAATTAGCCGGGGCACACGCACCTGAACATACTCATGATTTCTTTCTTTGCAAACAAAAATGTCTATTTGTTTCTCTGAATTTCCTTCTGGCAGCCTAGCGCTGTAAGGTCATATTTTATCGTTTAGCAATAGAACAAGCTTTCAAATCATGCCCACCTGACCCAGATTGTGATATATAATGGACTGTTTTGGGAATTTTGTGATTGCAGGGTTGTGTTCCAAATGAAACATCTACAAGTGTGCTTGCGGGTAGTTCCTCAACAGCATAGCTAGGAGAGCTCAGAAAAACACCTCATAGATGAAGACTCTGCTTTGAGTCATAAAAGTGCCTGAGGAATGACTTAGGAACTGTGCACACTTTGGAGACACCAGTTAGTCCTCTCACTCAAACCCTTGTCACACCCCACATTTTCCAGGAATGGTCAGATTTTATTATCAACAAATACGGCGAAACGTACAGTAAATGTAAAATGCACGTAAAATCAACAGTCTTGTGTCAGGTGAACTGTTGTGTACGTCTCCTCTCGTCTAATCATGTTCATATTGTCTCCAAACTGTTCCCTTTCAATTGCTACCATGGTTATGCATTTTAGCTCTTTCCACACACTAGGCCAATTCCCACGAGTGTAAAAGGTTAACAGTGGGACCCACCAGTGGGACCTTCATGGGTCTCTATGTGGTTTAACTGTGTAGGATCTTCATTTGACCCAGTTTGCTACAGCAGGAAAATAATCCTGCAGTAACTGGAAATGTGAATTATTATGTGGATTGTAATTAATGGGCATGTTTGTCGGGGTCGATCCATTTTTTTTGTCAGGAAAAATCATTAATGATTTCAAAGTGGAAATTACAAACTTCAGAAACCTTTAAAAACGTCAAATACATTACACGTTTAAAATGTCCTGCATTGCAGGAAAGTTGTCCTGCAATAGGGTGATCAAATTAAGATCCTACATCTGTAGGCCACTCTATGGCCTTCTGGGCATAGAAGGCCATAGAGAGGCTGGTGTGCCACCGTGGTCCAAAATAGTGACATGGGGATTTTGCAGCTTTTCCCTAATTGAAAGAGGTTCCCCTGAGTGTCATCCTAGTCGATTTAGCTCATTAGCAAGCAGCCTTGCAGAGTAGCTGAAGCTGCTGTTATCAAACGGTTGGACATGGTTGCTTTCCGTATTGTGCTCTGCAGTGTTTGAAATGTTAAGCTGACAGAGAGATACAGAATGCAGTCCCTTGTCCATAGTAGTACCTAAGCCCACATAATGGAGTTCTACAGGGCTGTCGAGGCGGAGAGAAAAATAAAATCTCTGTTGAAGACATGATTATTTGAATGTGTTGCAGCTGTATGCTCTTGTCAGACCTCAACACTGTTTAGAAATGCCATTTTTTAAATATTTAACTGGGCAAGTCAGTTAAGAACAAATTCTTATTTACAATGACTGCCTTATCTCATATGGGGAGAATTGTTGGCCTCTCCTTGTATATCTCAATAACTGTACTACTATGACATGTAACATTCTGCTCAACCCCCTGTTATTATTCGATATCTCCCGTGTCATTTCTTAGTTATTAAAGGCACTGTACACTTCTTTGTCCTACATTAAAGAATTGATTACGACAGCCTTCATGCATACAGTCTGCTACGCAACGTTTATCATCGAGGCGCTGAAGTGCAGACGGAGGGACGTGGAGGGTTGATGTGCTCCCAGAGGTGTGTCTGTGGCGGGGCGGCGGGGGGGAGAGCCTTGCATCCCAATGAGGACAGACACCACGATTCACCCTTTTAATATAGACTCACACGTCGTTAGCTCCTTAATAATGCATGCTTTACGTTGGTGTTTTTTGGGTAACCACACTGCCGAATGGATGGGGTGTATGGCCTTTCCTATTCTGTCGTCGACGACTTGGGATATTTTCAATTTGCACATGGGAAACATGAAATCCTGCCTCTACTTTCATTACAGCATCTCTTTAGAAATGACCTCTGATACCCCTGCTGTGGGTTTTCTATTAGATTTCTCCTATTCTGAGACTTATTTTTTTTTTCAGTACCAGTCAAACCATAGCTGAGATCAGTAATGTTTCGCTGAACTGTCTCCTGTCTTCCTCTTGTCTCTGACATATTTTTGTGTTCCTGAAAAGTCTTGTCAGATATAAGAGTAGCAGAGGAGCTAAAATAAACACATTTCCTCTGTGCTGCCAACAGATGCTAGACTATTATCTCCTCTTCTCACAGCTGATAGAGGTCCACTGTGGGGCTCAGGTATGACAGCTGATAGAGGTCCACTGTGGGGCTCAGGTATGACAGCTGATAGCGGTCCACTGTGGGGCTCAGGTATGACAGCTGATAGAGGTCCACTGTGGGGCTCAGGTATGACAGCTGATAGCGGTCCACTGTGGGGCTCAGGTATGACAGCTGATAGAGGTCCACTGTGGGGCTCAGGTATGACAGCTGATAACGGTCCACTGTGGGGCTCAGGTATGACTGATAGAGGTCCACTGTGGGGCTCAGGTATGACTGATAGAGGTCCACTGTGGGGCTCAGGTATGACAGCTGATAGCGGTCCACTGTGGGGCTCAGGTATGACAGCTGATAGAGGTCCACTGTGGGGCTCAGGTATGACAGCTGATAGCGGTCCACTGTGGGGCTCAGGTATGACAGCTGATAGCGATCCACTGTGGGGCTCAGGTATGACAGCTGATAGCGGTCCACTGTGGGGCTCAGGTATGACAGCTGATAGCGGTCCACTGTGGGGCTCAGGTATGACAGCTGATAGCGATCCACTGTGGGGCTCAGGTATGACAGCTGATAGCGGTCCACTGTGGGGCTCAGGTATGACAGCTGATAGCGGTCCACTGTCCATGACAGCTGATAGCGATCCACTGTGGGGCTCAGGTATGACAGCTGATAGCACTCGTGCGCCTCGCTCCACATCTCAAAGACACTGTCAGTAGAAGGCACTTTCAGAAATCAAAGAACTTTACTTCAGGTTAACTGTTTTTTTGTTTTTGTTTTTTGTAGTTTCTTTTTCTCCCCAATTTCGTGATTGAGACCTTGTCTCATCGCTGCAACTCCCCAACAGATCAGGAGAGGCGAAGGTTGAGTCATGCATCCTCCGAAACATGACCCGCCCAACCGCTCTTCTTAACACTGACAACCATAGTCAGCCTGCAGGCACCCAACCAGCTACAAGGAGTTGCTAAAGCGCAATGAGCCTAGTAAAGCCCCCCCCCGGCCAAACCCTCCCATAACCCGGATGACACTAGGCCTGTTGTGCGCCACCCTATGGGACTCCCGGTTATGGCCGGTTCTGACACAGCCTGGGATCGAACCCAGGTCTGTAGTGATGCCTCAAGCACTGCCTTAGAACGTTGTGCCACTCGGGAGGCCCCTAATGCGTACTGTTTGACCGAATCTTGATTTTAGCCGCCCAAAAAATAAAGACCTCTGAGATTTGAAAGAGAGAGGATTTGCAACTCACAAGGATGCAACCAATTCCATATCCAATTAGCACTGCCAAGTCAAAGGGTCGCAAAATGTGACTAAATGGTCTCATTCTGGAGCCCTGCAGCTTGTTGGTTTAGCTGTGACCGTATGTCACATTCAGAATCATTGGTGTAGGATCATTAGTGTTCTAAAGAAGGTTGTTGTTGACCGAAGGCTTAGCACATGAAAAACTGACACTTGCATATGATTCAAGTGTGTGGGTAATTATTTTTATAGTTTGAATTGTTAGCACTGTCATTAGGCTGCAATAATGTTTTCTTACAGTTGACCCCAGTTGGCACCACCATCTTCTCCGGCTTCACTGGGAATAATGGAGCTCTGGACATTGATGACGGCCCTAACGGACAGATCGAATACATCATCCAGTACAACCCAACTGACCCGGTACGTCACATCTCAACACTTACTGACACATTCTCTTTAAAGCCACGACTGACGGCAACTTCACAGCCCAAAAAGATTGATAAAGACATTAGAGCAGTATGGTTTTACTCATGTCACTAAGTAGGAGTCAGAAGGACACACACGTCTTGTTGAGGCAATCTCTACCTCCGAGATCTCTGCGTCTGCTCTGGCAGACAATGAATTTCTCACGGGAAAAGCTTTCCTAAGTAGAGTCCACTCTTAACCCAGGGCACTGTATCTCTTTGTGTCGCAGGCGGCCAACAGGACGTTTGACATCCCTCTCACCCTCTCCGGCTCGGTGGTCCTGAGGGAGAGGCTCAACTACGAGGAAATCACCCGCTACCTGGTTCTCATCCAGGCCAATGTAAGTCTGTCTGTCGGTCGATCGGTCGGTCGGTTGGTATCTATGGTTTCCCGATAGAGATGGAAGTTAGGCTTAAGAGGGTTTTAACGACGCGTCGTTACAATGACGGCCGAAGAGGTAACATGCGTTTCCCAAAACAGAGAGAACGTTCGCTATGTGTGTCATTGGGATGACACTGAAAGGGTCGAAAGTAAGACAGCACTGCTCTCAGATCAGCTTTCCATTTTCAAATCTTACCTTAACATAATAATTATTTCACAATACTCACAATGGATCAGCTCCTAAAGATACACTATACCTACAAAAGTATGTGGACACTGCATTAAATTAGTGGATTCAGCTATTTCAGCCACATCCGTTACTGACAGGTGTATAAAATAGAGCACACAGCCATGCAATCTCTGTAGACAAACATTGGCAGTAAAATGGCCTTATGGAAGAGCTCAGTGACTTTCAACGTGGCACCGTCATAGGATGCCACCCTTCCAACAAGTCAGTTTGTCAAATTTCTGCCCTGCTAGAGCTGCCCCGATCAACTGTAAGTACTCCTATTGTGAAGTGGAAATGTCTAGGAGCAACAACGGCTCAGCCGCGAAGTGGTAGGCAACACAAGCTCACAGAACGGGATCGCTGTAGCGGGTAAAAATTGTCTGTCCTCGATTGCAACACTCACTACCAAATTCCAACCTGCCTCTGGAAGCAATGTCAGCACAAGGACTGTTCGTCGGGAGCTTCATGTAATGGGTTTCCATGGCCGAGCAGCCGCACACAAGCCTAACATCACCATGCGCAATGCCAAGTGTCGGCTGGAGGGGTGTAAAACCTGCCACCATTGGACTCTGGAGCAGTGGAAACACATTCTCTGGAGTGATGAATCACGCTTCACCCTCTGGCAGTCCGACGGACAAATCTGGATTTGGCAAATTCCAGGAGAACGCTATTTGCCCAAATGCATAGTGCCAACTGTAAAATTTTGTGGATGAGGAATTATGGTCTGGAGCTGTTTTTCGTGGTTCAGGCTAGGCCCCTTTGTTCCAGTGAATGGGAATCTGAACGCTACAGCATACAATGACATTCTAGACGATTCTGTGCTTCCAACTTTGTGACAACAGTTTGTGGAAGGCCCTTTCCTGTTTCAGCATGACAATGCCTCCGTGCGCAAAGCAATGTTCCAACATCTGGTGGAAAACCTTCCCAGAAGAGTGGAGGCTGTTATAGCAGCAAAGGGGGGACCATCTCCATATTAATGATTTTGATTTTGGAATGAAATGTTCGACGAGCAGGTGTCCACATACCGTTGGTCATGTGGTGTATATTGCAACCTATGGCTGCAAATATTGAGGTGGCTTATTCTACAATGTAAATACTTAACTTGTTTTTACGGTAACTTTACGGTAAATTAATGGCAGCCATTAAGGTAACGTATGTTACCGTAAATTCCAAATGAACTATGGTTTAACAGTACATTACAGTAAATCAATTAGTCTGTCTGGGGAAACCGATGGTCCAACGAAACACTGGAGCACTTTCCTGAGTACAGTTCAATGTGGTTTTTAAATAGGGTAGGCTATAACACTACGAAAACCTTGAAGGAAATCGTTGTACCACTTTGTAAATGCAAAAATACCTTTTTGTTGTGTTCCATTATCGTTGCATGACCTTTTGAAATATAATAAAAAAACAAAATCTGTTGAAAAAAGTTAATTTAATACAAGTGCTACATTTCCAAGTCAACAATGGTACAGATAGGAATAATGTATTATATGATGTCAATGTCTTCATCTAGAATGGAACAAACACCAAAAACCTAATTCATTTCATTTTACCAAAATGTTTTACAATGCCTTTTGATATTGGAACACTTGAATGAACAGATACCTGATGTGGCATATAGGTTTTGCTGTTTTCAATGCAAGTGCTTTCCAGCCTCAGATTAATACAATACATAATGTTTTAACGTGAATGTTTTTGAAAAGACAGAAAGGAAGTTGCACTTAAGATAGAATAGCTGTAGAAGACGGGTAGATGTTAAAAAATGGACTTCAAATCCTCAGCTTGCCACATCCACCCCTGTCATCTCCCCCTGTAGGATCGCGCCCCGTACCCCAACGAACGGCGCACTGCCACCACCACCCTGACTGTAGACGTGCTGGACGGGGATGACCTGGGGCCTATGTTCCTGCCCTGCTCTCTGGTCGACAACACACGTGACTGCAGCCCCCTCACCTACCGGGTCCACATCCTGGAGCTCACTGACCCAGTAAGTGTTATTGCACACCAGCACTGGCTCCAGAGCTCTGAGCTTCAGACCCCCTGCTGAGAAGAAGCCTTTTACATGTTGCTCCGTTCAAACAGGGCTGCTTGACAAGCAGCACACTACTCCCAGTACTAGGGAGAGAGGTGGCAGAGACACAGCTTCTCTGGCCTCTGTTTTGCATATCAGTGTAAGGGTTCTCATCCTCCTCTTCTGAGGAGGAGTAGCGAGAAGGATCGGAGGACCAATACGCAGCGTGTAGAACACTCGAACAAAACAACAAACGATGATGTGAATATACAAAACCGAAAACAGTACCGCGTGGACCAAACACTCACACGGAAAACAAACACCCACAACCCAAAAGTGAAACCCAGGCTACCTAAGTATGGTTCTCAATCAGGGACAACAATTGACAGCTGCCTCTGATTGAGAACCATACTGGGCCGAACTCAAAAACCAACATAGAAAAACAAACATAGACTGCCCACCCAACTCACGCCCTGGCCATACTAAAACAAAGATATAATAACAGAAGGTCAGAACGTGACAATCAGCCTCAGGAGTCAGCTTCGGCATATTACTACTAAACACAAGACTGGTTCAGTGTGATTTCTTTGTGTTTAAGATCATTTCAAAGATTTTGGCTTTAAATACAAAGGGCTATTAGATTTATGCTAGGGATAGGTTCATGCTGTTTATGGGTAGTGATATATTACATTTATTGGTGCATAACCAGAATGAAGATGAAAATTCACAGAAACTTCAGAGACGTGTGCTGTTTATTTCTGTTGTGACACATGGACAAAGAAATGAGACGAGATGGAATGAGACAAAAATATCCCTTCCGACCCCCCTCCCACAGGGGCTTCCCCAACCCAGAGTTAGATTAGTGTTCACTGGCCTCCCGAGTGGCACAGTGGTCTAAGACACTGCATTGCTGTGCTAGCTGTGCCAATAGAGATTCTGGGTTTGAGTCCAGGCTCTGTCGCAGCCGGCTGCGACCGGAGACCCATGGGGCGGCACACAACTGGCCCAGCGTCGTCCGGCAGTGATGTCCTTGTCCCATCGCGCATTAGCAACTCCTGCGGTGGGCCTGGCGCAGAGCACACTGACATGGTCGCCAGGTGTCTGGTGTTTCCTGTGACACATTGGTGCTCCTGGCTTCCGTGTTAAGTGGGCATTGTGTCAAGAATCAGTGCGGCTTGGTTGGGTCGTGTTTCGGAGGACACATGGCTCTCGACTTTCGCCTGTCCCGAGTCCATACGGGAGTTGCAGCAATGAGACAAGACTGTAGCTACCAATTGAACCACGAAACTGGGGAGAAAAAGGGAAAACATTTAAAGTACTAAAAAAAATGTATACAAAATACATTAAAAAATAAGCAGTGTGGCTTGGTTGGATCGTGTTTCGGAGAACACCCGGCTCTCGACCTTCGCCTTGGAGGAAGCATGTTGAACTGTCGAAAGTGTGAGAGGATGTGTGTATCAGAGGAGGCTGGTTGGAGGGGCTACAGGAGGACAGGCTTATTGTAATGGATGGAATCTTTCATTAATTCCACTCCAGCCATTACAATGAGCCCGTCCTCTTCTACCTCCTCCCACCAGCCTCCTCTGGTGCGTGTGAAAGTAATTTAGACTAGATTAGATTTAGACTCCCAATAGTGGGACATGTGTTTTGTCATGTAGAATGACAATCAGAATGATACCTCCTTGTCAGTTCCATTGGTTTTTGTTCACTGATCTAGGCAGGACCCTGTTTACAGTTTCTCTTGATCAGAGTCTAACACAAGCAAATGGCAGAGTCAGGGAAGCATGGAAATGCTAGAATTACAAGACAAATTATTCACAGGTAATTAGTTTTACACTTTGGACTCTCGTACCTTGAGTGGAAGCACCGGTTTATTTAAATTGTTACTAATCCAAATGTAAAGTGGATACTCACGGTCAGGGAACTTTGGAACCCGGCAGACACGAGGAAAATAACATTTTCCAGGCAACCACATTAAATTGTCTTGGCGCTTAAATTCTAGAAATCTAGAAAATTATGGTTATTATCACTCCTTGAATGCACCCGACGATTGAATCCCAGACTCCACAAAAACAAAGACCTTGAGTAGCCCAGCTATTGGCTAACTCTATTGTAGATCTATTCCAACGTATTGTTAAATTGAGAGGCTGACTGGATATTTAATTTCTCAACGTAGACTTTGATCTGAAGCCATTCTTGTGATTATTGTGATTTTGTTATTCATTGTAAATGTTTGTAGGTCCTATGTAGCCAAATTGTATCTATAATCGTATGCTATCATTCATGCTAGCCAGCGCCTCACCTAAACAGGTGTTCTACTCCACGAGCCAGTGCCTCGCCTAAACAGGTGTTCTACTCCGCTAGCCAACACCTCACCTAAACAGGTGTTCTACTCCGCTAGCCAACACCTCACCTAAACAGGTGTTCTACTCCGCTAGCCAACACCTCACCTAAACAGGTGTTCTACTCCACGAGCCAACACCTCACCTAAACAAATGTTCTACTCCACGAGCCAGTGCCTCGCCTAGACAGGTGTTCTACTCTGCTAGCCAGTGCCTCGCCTAAACACGTGTTCTACTCCGCTAGCCAACACCTCTCCTAAACACGTGTTCTACTCCTCTAGCCAACACCTCACCTAAACAGGTGTTCTACTCCGCTAGCCAACACCTCACCTAAACAGGTGTTCTACTCCGCTAGCCAACACCTCTCCTAAACAGGTGTTCTACTCCGCTAGCCAACACCTCACCTAAACAGGTGTTCTACTCCGCTAGCCAACACCTCTCCTAAACAGGTATTCTACTCCTCTAGCCAACACCTCTCCTAAACAGGTGTTCTACTCTGCTAGCCAACACCTCACCTAAACAGGTGTTCTACTCCGCCAGCCAGCACCTCACCTAAACAGCCAACACCTCACCTAAACAGGTGTTCTACTCCGCTAGCAAACACCTCACCTAAACAGGTGTTCTACTCCTCTAGCCAGCACCTCACCTAAACAGGTGTTCTACTCCGCTAGCCAACACCTCTCCTAAACAGGTGTTCTACTCCGCTAGCCAACGCCTCACCAAAACAGGTGTTCTACTCCGCTAGCCAACGCCTCACCTAAACACGTGTTCTACTCCTCTAGCCAACGCCTCACCTAAACAGGTGTTCTACTCCACGAGCCAACACCTCACCTAAACAAATGTTCTACTCCACGAGCCAGTGCCTCGCCTAGACAGGTGTTCTACTCTGCTAGCCAGTGCCTCGCCTAAACACGTGTTCTACTCCGCTAGCCAACACCTCTCCTAAACACGTGTTCTACTCCTCTAGCCAACACCTCACCTAAACAGGTGTTCTACTCCGCTAGCCAACACCTCACCTAAACGGGTGTTCTACTCCGCTAGCCAACACCTCTCCTAAACAGGTGTTCTACTCCGCTAGCCAACACCTCACCTAAACAGGTGTTCTACTCCGCTAGCCAACACCTCTCCTAAACAGGTATTCTACTCCTCTAGCCAACACCTCTCCTAAACAGGTGTTCTACTCTGCTAGCCAACACCTCACCTAAACAGGTGTTCTACTCCGCCAGCCAGCACCTCACCTAAACAGGTGTTCTACTCCGCTAGCCAACACCTCACCTAAACAGGTGTTCTACTCCACTAGCCAGCACCTCTCCTAAACAGGTGTTCTACTCCTCTAGCCAACACCTCTCCTAAACACGTGTTCTACTCCGCTAGCCAACACCTCACCTAAACAGGTGTTCTACTCCGCTAGCAAACACCTCACCTAAACAGGTGTTCTACTCCTCTAGCCAGCACCTCACCTAAACAGGTGTTCTACTCCGCTAGCCAACACCTCTCCTAAACAGGTGTTCTACTCCGCTAGCCAACGCCTCACCAAAACAGGTGTTCTACTCCGCTAGCCAACGCCTCACCTAAACACGTGTTCTACTCCTCTAGCCAACGCCTCACCTAAACAGGTGTTCTACTCCGCTAGCCAACACCTCACCTAAACAGGTGTTCTACTCCGCTAGCTAGCACCTCACCTAAACAGGTGTTCTACTCCGCTAGCCAGCACCTCACCTAAACAGGTGTTCTACTCCGCTAGCCAACACCTCACCTAAACAGGTGTTCTACTCCGCTAGCCAACACCTCACCTAAACAGGTGTTCTACTCCGCTAGCTAGCACCTCACCTAAACAGGTGTTCTACTCCGCTAGCCAGCACCTCACCTAAACAGGTGTTCTACTCCGCTAGCCAACACCTCACCTAAACAGGTGTTCTACTCCGCTAGCCAGCACCTCACCTAAACAGGTGTTCTACTCCGCTAGCCAACACCTCACCTAAACAGGTGTTCTACTCCGCTAGCCAGCACCTCACCTAAACAGGTGTTCTACTCCGCTAGCCAGCACCTCACCTAAACAGGTGTTCTACTCCGCTAGCCAACACCTCACCTAAACAGGTGTTCTACTCCGCTAGCCAGCACCTCTCCTGAACAGGTGTTCTACTCCGCTAGCCAGCACCTCACCTAAACAGGTGTTCTACTCCGCTAGCCAGCACCTCACCTAAACAGGTGTTCTACTCCGCTAGCCAACACCTCACCTAAACAGGTGTTCTACTCCGCTAGCCAACACCTCACCTAAACAGGTGTTCTACTCCGCTAGCCAACACCTCACCTAAACAGGTGTTCTACTCCGCTAGCCAACACCTCTCCTAAACAGGTGTTCTACTCCGTTAGCCAACACCTCACCTAAACAGGTGTTCTACTCCGCTAGCCAACACCTCTCCTAAACAGGTATTCTACTCCTCTAGCCAACACCTCTCCTAAACAGGTGTTCTACTCCGCTAGCCAGCACCTCACCTAAACAGGTGTTCTACTCCGCTAGCCAACACCTCACCTAAACAGGTGTTCTACTCCGCTAGCCAACACCTCTCCTAAACAGGTGTTCTACTCCGTTAGCCAACACCTCACCTAAACAGGTGTTCTACTCCGCTAGCCAACACCTCACCTAAACAGGTGTTCTACTCCGCTAGCCAACACCTCTCCTAAACAGGTATTCTACTCCTCTAGCCAACACCTCTCCTAAACAGGTGTTCTACTCCGCTAGCCAGCACCTCACCTAAACAGGTGTTCTACTCCGCTAGCCAACACCTCACCTAAACAGGTGTTCTACTCCGCTAGCCAGCACCTCACCTAAACATGTGTGCGTTTCTTTCGCCTCCAGATCTATTCCATTGACATGATCAAGCAACGTTTCTGCTGAAAAGTAATAAATATCATTTTTTGCTGACGTTCCACTATATCCTAAGAGAGTTGCAGAAGGTCAAACTGTTGTCCGTGAGAAGGCAGTGGTGCACTAGAGCCATACCAAATACAGAGGACTAAAACGACATTTGCTTACATTGAGAACCTTCCACACTCCGCAGCCAAGTGACAGAACAAGGGAACAGGAGCCTTAAGTCAAGTTTACACCACTGGTTTGGGTGGCTGGTTCCTGTACTTAATGCGAACGCTAGAACGCACTCAAGGACACATTTTACGAGTGCTGTGACAGGCGGCATTATGCGATTCTGATTATGTATGCCGTGGCGAAGCCAGCATAACCTCTTATCAGGTCTTCAAAACACCCCCACCTCATCCTGTCATCCCCATCAATCCCATCACTCAGGGGGCTAGTTCAGTTTCACATGTGTAATGATGTACTGTTATATTCCTCTTGTCTCTCTCAGACATCCTCCCTGTCAGGCAGCTCTCCCCGTTATCTCTTTAATGCGCCTCTCATATCTCTTCCGCCGGTGCTCAACGAAACATTTAAATCATGCTTCAACTTATTTATTGAGGCTCAGTACCGCTCAGGTACCTTGCAGCTTATAAAAAGAGCGCTACCTGTGAAACGAAGCTTGTGATTAGAGGGGAGGAGGAGAGGGGTACAGCAGGTCATAGGTCAGATCCCAAAAACTCCTCTTGGTCACGATGTTATGCCAGTGGGTCTCCTTTCACGGCACACTTGGTTTGAAAGACAATATCTCAGGTCAGGATCCAGGAAATAGTGAGACGTTCTAGGGAACAGGAGCCAGGAGCAAGGAGAATGTTCTTGGGGAGAGTGGGGGTACATTCCCCAAGACAAACTGATCCCTCCTGGCAGCCTCTTTATATCCTTCCATAGCAAAGAGCTAGAGAGCCTCTCCGGAGCAGGAATAACATAAAAGGTCATCCCAAACAAGGCTGAAGTGGGGCTCCAATGCTTTTTCCTCTGTCAATTCTACTATTTGGCTCCCCCAATACACAGCAGTACTCTGGACGTCCTCTGTGGCTAGTGTTAATATAATCTAACATACCATCAGAGCTGAGATATCAGATTGAAAATACACCACTGAGAGAACAGTAGGTAGGCAACTGCTAGTGACTGTTGACAATTAACACAGGAGGCTTTGAAAGTATTGTACCCCAGTGTTGAGTGGAGCATAATTGCTTTGTTGGTGACGGGTGTGTATAAAATTCAATGGAGAGTGTAATACATTCATTCACTGGATAATTTGTTTGCTGGCTGAAATTTAAAGTTGGAATAATATATAGCTAATAATGAAAATGTGAACAGACAAGTCATTCCAAATCAAAGACGAGTAATTGGCCGTTTTGAAAACAGGTGCTGATCATATCATATGCAATACCGTCAAATTATACCCGATGCAGAGTCTTTTAATTGAAGTTTCTTGTCAGTGTTCACTCTATATCATAGAGGAATCTGGAGATGCTCAGCATTCATTTGGAAGGTTGGGTTCATCTGAGTAGAGTAGTGTGGAGTAAAGCAGTCCATTGACTTGTCTTCCTGTGGGTTAGTGAAAATAGAGGAGGGGCCAAAGGGCTGCCGTTTACTCGTTACACCATCACACATCACACTCCACCAGAGAATCCATCCTCGTTAATTACAGTAATAAAATCCTCCCGTGCTTCAACCGGTCCCTCAAGAAACGATCTTCCTCCAGTTCAGCCGTTAAAACGCCCAGCCGACGCTCAGTCAACCATTGATTATGGGCCACGGATGTGGAACGGAGCGGAGGACCCTGGCTGGTCTGCCTGAGAAGGAGTAGTTATGGTTTCATCCAGATCAAAGGAAATACATTCATTTGGCATCATGCCTAGTTGTGTATTTCAGCCACATGAAATATTCATCTGTATCAGTCAGTCTGAGTAGTATTATTTGTAAAGAAAAGGCCAAATCTGGACTTTAAATACAGGCTTCTAAATAATTGAATGTATCACTAAAAATCTATATTCCCTTGCCTTGAATGAGGCTGATTCATTCTGCAAATAAACTTAACACAGACACGTATTGTGATGAATCATCATCATCATCATCATCATCATCACCTTCACGCTATTTCATATAAATGCATTTCCTTGTAATCTGGACACCAGTCTTGTCTGCTGCAGTTCCTCAGGAGATAAGGGCTGACTGAGGGAGTATCATCAGAGCTAATCTGTCCACCGAGGACAGGGCCCCGAAGAGTCATTAGATTTACTGCAGTCATACTGGGGCCATTGTAGTTGCAGTGGCTGAGGATTACAATGGGCCCCACGGAGATAAATCTTTGCCAAATTGTGCTCATGATCTATGATGAGGGAGGGAGATGTACAAAGCAGAGAGGAGTGGATGGGTGGCAGGTAGCCTAGTGGTTAAGAGCTTTGGGCCAGTACCTGAAAGGTTGCTGGTTTGACTTGGTGAAAAATCTGCCGATGTGCCCTTGAGCAAGGCACTTAAGCCTAAATGCTCCTGTAAGTCACCCTGGATAACAGTGTCTGATAAAATGTAGGCGACCATTTTTGCCTCCACTTAACAACTACTTATAGGGCTGTGTGAAGTATGATGATCAAGTAACATGGGGAGGAATGACAGGAGGAAAAGCCTTTTGTTTCATTCAGAGCTTGATTCCAGGTGGCTTTATTACGGTTCTGACTAATGTCTGACCTCCTTGTAGTCTCTGTACTCTGCAAGGTAAACAAACCGAGATGTCTGTAATTTATTCCACACAAACAGCGTCTGTCTTTGCAGCACCTCAGCTCCTCGAGCTTGTCATCAATGTCTGTCACAAATTGTCATTTCCTGCCAACCAGCCCCCAGAGCATATGGTCCTACCGATGTGTGTGTGTGTTTGTGTGTGTGTGTTTACAGCAGCTGCTCAAGACTTCTTCCTGGCACAAAGAGATCACAATTATGCTGTGGGGTCCCTGTAGGGGTCATGACACACACACACACACACACACACACTCAGAGCCTTATTTCAGAGGCAACCAGGCAGCTAACACTGGTTGAAACTCATCTTCACTTTTAGCAGTGTCACTTGGTTTCTCTGAGGAGTGTTGAGTTCGAAATGAGCTGCTTATTTACTGGGACTGAGACGGGGGCCCGCCTGTTGTTTGTAATTCTGCACATCTTTACTCCTCCCCCAAGGCTGGGGCAACTTGGAATGGAGGACCAGTTACTCACTTTATTATTTCTTCTCCCTTCCTATTCTCTCTCTCTCTCTCTCTCTGGAGTCTCTCACTTTCACAAACTCTTTCTCTCTCTTGCAAACTTTATTTTTCAGTCTCTCTCTCCCCCACCGTCTCATTCCCTCTTTTCCTGTCTCTCTTTTCCTACCCTTTTCTCTCTTTTCTCCCTCTTTCTCTCTCTCTCTCGTTTTCCCTCCCTCTGTTCCTCTCCCTCTTTTTCACTATTTTCTTGCTCTCTTGTCCTCTTTTCCTCTTTCTTTCTTTCTTTCTTTCTTTCTCGCTCTCCATTCCTCTCTCTCCCACGCTCTCTCTTGTGCTTTCAACCTCTTAAATGACATAAAGAAGTGTTGCACCGGAGAGAACAACACAAATGTCTGCAGTTCATTGGTCTTTGTGACAGACGCTCTGATAAAGAGGTCCACAAAGAGGTCACACAGTTTATTCACTGTTTGAAGAATACACCTTTTACTGCAAAGCAAGTCAGCAGAATCTACGTGACTTGCTTTGTCCATAATGTTTAAGTTAGAGGTACAATTGAAACACTGCAATTATTTTGCTGTTGCTGCTGTGAAATGCCAAGATAACTAATTGAGGAAGATTGTGTCTAACGCCATACATGAATTCTTCATAATTTATTTTCACCCTTTTAGCACAGCAAGAATGGAAGCTCCCGAATCCCACACTGTGGAAATGTCTCTTTTTTTAAATAGTATTGACAGCCAGATAGAACTAACCATTACTCTTTCATTTCAGAGCAAAGTGAACCCTGTCAACGTGACTCCCGTCATTCAGGCCGTGGACCAGGACAGGAACATCCAGCCTCCGTCACAGAGGCCAGGCATCCTCTACTCCATCCTCATTGGTAGGTCCCTGTTAACACGGCTGTCATCTACAGTGCATTCGGAATGTATCTACACACAATAACACGTAATGACAAAGCGAAAACAGGTTTTTAGAAATGTTTGCACATTTATAAAACAGAAATACCTTATTTGCATAAGTATTCAGACCTTTTGCTATGAGACTCACACCTGAAAACAGGTGTATCCTGTTTTCATTGACCATCCTTGAGATGTTTACACAACTTGATAGGAGGCCACGTGGTAAACGCAATTCATTGGGCATGATTTGGAAAGGCACACACCTGTCTATATAAGGTCCCACAGTTGACTGTGCATGTCAGAGCAAAAACCAAGACATGAGGTCAAAGGAATTGTCCATAGAGCACCGAGACAGGATTGTGTCGAGGCACAGATCTGGGGAAGGGTACCAAAACAAATCTGCAGCATTGAAGGTCTCCAAGAACACAGTGGCCTCCATCATTCTTAAATGGAAGAAATTTGGAACATTTCCTCGAGCTGCACTCCACCAATCAGGCCTTTATGATAGAGTGGCCAGATGGTAAAAGGTAAAAGGCACATGACAGCCTGCTTAAAGTTTGCACCTAAAGGACCTTTGGCCTTAATGCCAAGCGTCACGCCTGGAGCAAACCTGGCACCATCCCTACGGTGAAGCATGGTGGTGGCAGCATCATGCTGTGGGGATGTTTTTCAGCAGCAGGGACTGGGAGACTAGTCAGGATTGAGGGAAAGATGAACAGAACAAAATACAGAGAGATCCTTGATGAAAGACCTGCTCCAGAGCGCTCAGGACCTCAGACTGGGGTGAAGGTTCACCTTCCAACAGGACAACGACCCTGAGCACACAGCCAAGACAATGCAGGAGTGGCTTCGGGACAAGTCTCTGAATGTCCTTGAGTGGCCCAGCCAGAGCCCGGACTTGAACCTGATCGAACATCTTTGAAGAGACCTGAAAATAGCTGTGTAGCGCCATACCCCAAAAGAGTTGTCTGTATTCACTGCCAAAGGTGCTTCAACAAAGTACTGACTAACGGGTCTGAAAATACTTATGTAAATGTGATACTTGTGTTTTCTTTTTTATTAATTTGCTAAAATGTCTAAAACCTGTTTACTTTTTGTTTTTGTGTAGTATTGTGTATAGATTGAGGGCAAAAAACAATTGAATACATTTTAGAATAAGGCAATAATGTTAAAAAAACCAAGGGTTCAAGGGTTCTGAATACTTTCCAAATGCACTGCTATATACAGTCACCACTGTACCACGCATTGCAGTGGGAATAGCTACAGTATCTCCCGGGCCTTCAGAAGGGATAGCTAGCTCCCGGGCCTTCAGAGGGGATAGCTAGCTCCCGGGCCTTCAGAGGGGATAGCTAGCTCCCGGGCCTTTAGAAGGGATAGCTAGCTCCCGGGCCTGGCCATGCAGAGGGGTGGTGGTTGTGGGGACTCAGCACAGGCAGCAATAGCCAAAAGGCTGGTGGTGGGGAGGGAGGGAGGATGCACTGGAGAGATGAGTGGGAGGCGGGGTAGGATGAGATGCATTTCTGCCGGCGGCGGCGAAGGGGAGTGGAGGGCCACCTGTGGTGAGCTGAGATGAGCAACGCAGGGCTATTGCAGAGCTGTAGCAGGCAGCAGCACAGCTGTAGTCCCTGCAGGGAATCATGCTGATGTGGAATGCTCCCCTCCTCGCTCCCCGGCTCTCTGGGAGGCCAATAAAGAGATGTCTGGGCGAGAGAGAGACCTGTCGGTCAGAGACGGCAATGGATCCGTCTGTCTGGAAGCAGTTCAAACCCTTCAATCCCTCTGCCTTCTTTACCCCGATCATTTGAAAGCAACCTGGTATTCTCTGACATACACTGACAATAAGCTTTTAATACTTTTCATTATAATTACAGTCATGTATACGTGTAATGACAGGTGCAGTAAAATGTATTAAAAGTAACGATATATAGAAGACTTACAGTATTCTCCTAGAGACTCCATCTTCTCCCCTGACTTTCAGAGTGACGGTTGCTTATATCCCTGTCTCCCGGTTTTAGGCAAGCCTGAGACGTACGTCGACTTCTTCTCCCTGAACAGAACCACCGCCGAGCTGCAGCTCCTCAAACCGCTCATCAGGGACCTGTACAATAGATTTGACTTGGTAATCAAGGTAATCAGAATAAAGCTCTGTAGCCCAGGATGCTCTCTTCATGACAGGGTCATGGTCTTTTATTCTTATTAAGAGGGGACTGATCCGGTAAATCACACCTGGAAAGAGGCAGAGGCTGGGGATGCACTGGCTGTAGGTGTGTGTGTGTGTGTGTGTGTGTGTGTGTGTGTGTGTGTGTGTGCGTGTGCGTGTGTTAAACCCCATCAGGATGAGTCAGGTATCTCACACACCATCGCCCAGGAGGCTTGTTGCTTTAAACTCCAGAGGGCGATGATCCGCTAAGTCTCTGCACGCTACAAGGATCCTCCCACTCAGAGGGGAATATGAACATGAGCTTCTGGAGATAGAGCTCCTTTATCAGGCCAGGGGAAACTCCTGTACTACAGAGGGCTCAAAGTCAGGAGCAAAGAGCCCAGTGCTGTGTGTTATATTACATTTTTTTGTGATTGCTTAGGCACCAACTTTGAAACTATAGGCTATTTTTGCAAAACTCTACACACCGACCACAAAACCTTACACCAAACCAGCACATTATACATCTCTTGCAAAAGCAAACAATTCTTGCAAAACTCTTCAAACTCTTTAAAAAAAATGTTTTATGTGGTTTTGCGTCTACAGTACACACAAACCATCATTTGAGTAAGCACACGAAGCACCAACTAGGCACTGATGGTATAAATGGAAAACACTTGTGGCTTTTTCTTTTTCTGTTTGCAGGGCATAGCAGTTTGCAATAACGTTGTCATACATGTATTAAACACACATACAGTCATGGCCAAAAGTTTTGAGAATGTCACAAATATTAATTTTCACAAAGTTTGCTGCTTCAGTGTCTTTAGATATTTTTGTCAGATGTTACTATGGAATACTGAAGTATAATTACAAGCATTTCATAAGTGTCAAAGGCTTTTATTGACAATTACATGAAGTTGATGCAGACTAAATATTTGCAGTGTTGACCCTTCTTTTGCAAGACCTCTGCAATCCGCCCTGG
Organism: Oncorhynchus tshawytscha; assembly: GCF_018296145.1. Taxonomy (NCBI): domain Eukaryota; kingdom Metazoa; phylum Chordata; class Actinopteri; order Salmoniformes; family Salmonidae; genus Oncorhynchus; species Oncorhynchus tshawytscha. Next base: position 21,206,307 of record NC_056452.1, on the reverse strand, counting down.
CATGCTGTCAATTAACTTCTGGGCCACATCCTGACTGATGGCAGCCCATTCTTGCATAATCAATGCTTGGAGTTTGTCAGAATTTGTGGCTTTTTGTTTGTCCACCTGCCTCTTGAGGATTGACCACAAGTTCTCAATGGGATTAAGGTCTGGGGAATTTCCTGGCCATTGACCCAAAATATCGATGTTTTGTTCCCCGAGCCACTTAGTTATCACTTTTGCCTTATGGCAAGGTGCTCCATCATGCTGGAAAAGGCATTGTTCGTCACCAAACTGTACCTGGTTGGTTGGGAGAAGTTGCTCTCGGGAGGATGTATTTGGTACCATTCTTTATTCACAGCTGTGTTCTTAGGCAATATTGTGAGTGAGCCCAGTCCCTTGGCTGAGAGGCAACCCCACACATGAATGGTCTCAGGATGCTTTACAGTTGGTATGACACAGGACTGATGGTAGCGCTCACCTTGTCTTCTCCGGACAAGCTTTTTTCCAGATGCCCCAAACAATCGGAAAGGGGTTTCATCAGAGAAAATGACTTTACCCCAGTCCTCAGCAGTCCAATCCCTGTATGTTTTGCAGAATATCAGTCTATCCCTGATGTTTTTCCTGGAGAGAAGTGGCTTCTTTGCTGCCCTTCTTGACACCAGGCCATCCATCCTCTCCTTGAAGTTCTTGATGAGCCAATAAATGGTTGATCTAGGTGCAATCTTACTGGTAGCAATATCCTTCCCTGTGAAGCCCTTTTTGTGCAAAGCAATGATGACTGCACGTGTTTCCTTGCAGGTAACCATGGTTGACCGAGGAAGAACAATGATTCCAAGCACCACCCTCCTTTTGAAGCTTCCAGTCTGTTATTTGAACTCAATCAGCATGACCGAGTGATCTCCAGCCTTGTCCTCGTCAACACTCACACCTGTGTTAACGAGAGAATCACTGACATGATGTCAGCTGGTCCTTTTCTGGCAGGGCTGAAATGCAGTGGAAATGTTTTTGGGGGGATTCAGTTAATTTGCATGGCAAAGAGGGACTTTGCAATTAATTGCAATTCATCTGATCACTCTTTAATATTCTGGAGTATATGCAAATTGCCATCATACAAACTGAGGCAGCAGTCTTTGTGAAAATTCATATTTGTGTCATTCTCTAAAATTTTTGGCCACGACTGTACACAACAGGTATGCAAATGTGCAAAGTTTTCCGAACATAACACACTATCAACTACAAATGAGGGGAAAATGTTCTAACACTCCTCAAACAACAAAAGCGCAGTTGAAGAAAACTAAAACATTTATTCTAGAAAAAAAAGAACATAAACAAATGTGGCTCCATCTCACCTTCTTTGTGGGTCTGGTCATAAGACTTCATCCACATCACATGTTGTCTTCAGCTGGGCAGCATGAAAAGTATCATCTGGAGTGCCGTATTCAGGCCTGGCATGACCCCTGATCCATGTCTCCACAAGCCTCCTCTATTGCCTGTAGAAGGGGTATGTGTTGGTGGGGCTGGTGATCATACACCTTCCAACCACATGCAGAGAAGAATTCTCCAATAGGATTCAAGAACGGAGAGTATGGGGGAGATTGAGTGAGATGAAAAGTGGGTGACCTGTGAACCAATTGCGGACCACAGCAGCCCGGTGGAAACTAACATGGTCCCAGATGATAATGTACCTGGTCTGCTCTGGCCCCTGGTCATTAGCGATTAGTCTGTTGTTGAGGGTGTCCAGAATTGTGATAATGTGTGCAGTGTTGTATGGGCCTAGGATCGCATGATGGTGAAGGACGCCGTTTTGACTAATAGCCGCACACATTGTAATGTTGCCACCACGTTGTCCTGAGACGTTGATGATGGCACGGTGTCCGATGATATTACTGCTACGGCCCCTTGTTTTTGCAACGATGAAACCTGTCTTGTCCACATATATTAGCTCATGATGCACTGCATCTGCTTCTAGCTCCATGACTCTCTGAAATAGTCAAGACAAGACAATGTAGCACAGTACGAAAGACAGGGATCAGTCAATATGAAGTAGCACCATACACTTCCAGATCCAGTACCAATGATCGGATAGAATAGCTTACCTACACATATTCATATCTCACTTGTTTTACACGGTCTGAGTTACTTTCGAAAGGGACTCTGTACAACTGCTTCATCCTAAATCTATTGTGTTTCAGTAGACGAGACAGTGCAGAGAGACTCACTCTGTTGACGTTTTGGTAATATGGTGTTATCTCATTATGTGGTCCTGCAGTTCTCGGAGTCTGATGCAGTTATTTGCAATGACCATATTTACAATGTGGGTCTCCTGCTCTGGGGGTAACAGTCAACCTCCTCCACCAGATAGTTGTTTTTGCAGTTCTGTAAAAGCATTTGAATGGTTTTAGTGATAGATCCTTCTCATTATGAAAGTACAGTACATATTACTGTACCAGTAAGACTACAGCCAAGACTACCAGTTACTTACCGGTTATCATTTTGAAATATCCGGATGATGCCTGCAACAGTTTAACGGCTCAGATTTGGTTGAACCCGTTGCCCAGCCTCCCTCATGCTCATCCCATGGTTGACAACATGGTCAACCACAGTCGCTCTGATTTCATCAGTTATTGTGTTCCTGACTCCCTGTGCACCAACAGCCAGTATACAAAAGGGGTCTCCAGTTGTCCCCATAAGAATCCCTTTTGGTGTCAGGTACAACCTTTTTTGATTTCAGGTACAACCATCTGCAGAAAGGGTTCTACTTGAAACCAAAAGGGTTCTACCTGGAACCCAACAAGGGTTCTTCAAATGGTTCTCCTATGGGGACAGCCGAAGTACCCTTTTAGGTTCTTGATAACACCTTTTTATCTAAGACCAGCAATGTGCTTGAGTGATGTTCTCCTTCAGGATTCAGAGTGGCCTCCTCCTCACTCTTTCCCCGTCAGCTTTCGTCTTTCCATTCCTCCCTTCTCCCTCCCTCCCTCCATCCTTCTCTCTCCCTCCATCCCTCTAGTCTGAGAGTGAGAGAGATCAGCTCAGCAGTAAACCCATTTACCAGTCTGCCCTGTCCTCTGTCAGTTATAGAGTGCAAAAAAAAACAAAATGATTATCTTTCCATAAGCATCTGTTGGTGTTGGAAAGTTTCTTTGAGGCTTCATTGAGTTGGAACTTGCCAGGCTGCGAATAAAGCAGATACTGCCCTGCGGCTGCGTTTAAATATAGACACACGGTATGAATAAAGCAGATACTGCCCTGTGGCTGCGTTAAATGTAGACGCACCGTATGAATAAAGCAGATACTGCCCTGCGGCTGCTTTAAATATAAACGCACAGTATGAATAAATCAGATACTGCCCTGCGGCTGCGTTAAATATAGACACACAGTATGAATAAAGCAGATACTGCCCTGCGGCTGCGTTAAATATAAACGCACAGTATGAATAAATCCAATACTGCCCTGCGGCAGCGTTAAATATAGACACACAGTATGAATAAAGCAGATACTGCCCTGCGGCAGCGTTAAATATAGACGCACAGTATGAATAAAGCAGATACTGCCCTGTGGCTGCGTTAAATGTAGACACACAGTAGGAATAAAGCAGATACTGCCCTGCGGCTGCGTTAAATATAGACACACAGTATGAATAAAGCAGATACTGCCCTGCGGCAGCGTTAAATATAGACGCACAGTATGAATAAAGCAGATACTGCCCTGTGGCTGCGTTAAATGTAGACACACAGTATGAATAAAGCAGATACTGCCCTGCGGCTGCGTTAAATATAAATGCACAGTATGAATAAATCCGATACTTCCCTGCGGCTGCGTTAAATATAGACACACAGTATGAATAAAGCAGATACTGCCCTGCGGCTGCGTTAAATATAGACGCACCGTATGAATAAAGCAGATACTGCCCTGCGGCTGTGTTAAATATAGACACACAGTATGAATAAATCCGATACTGCCCTGCGGCAGCGTTAAATATAGACACACAGTATGAATAAAGCAGATACTGCCCTGCGGCTGTGTTAAATGTAGACACACAGTATGACAGAGATGCATCTGAGAGGAATAGACTCAGAATGGAGGGGAGGGTGCAGCTGGGGGTCTGGTGGACAGAGACGTATACGTTCCTGATGACTATCATATTTGAACTGGATTTGACTGATACGTGCATGTGATTGACTATCAGAGTGGTTTGAGAGATGTTGATGACATACTTGTTAATCACCCTTATCACCATCCAATGCTTTCTACAACCAGTGTAATTGAATGGAGCTGCAGAGTATACGTTTGGTTATGGACCACTTCTAAGATTTAATAGTTTCAGTAACTGCTTGTTTAAATTCTGTTTGTTTATATTTGGTTCTCATTCTGTTTGATATGATCGCTGCTCGCGGGTGTCAGTTATAGAATCTGATCTTAGTTGGAGGGGGGGAATCGACTTAATATTCCCCCACCAGGGAGGTGTGAAGTGCTTTTGACACAAGACATTGCTATTCATATATACACAGTTAAAGTGTTCTAGCCAGTAATGGAGACCATGCTGTCACTCACTTAACACTTTGGCTTCCATGTTGAGTTCTCACAAGACATGGCCTCAGAGGCGAGGATGGTGTTTGATGCAGTAACCTTGAGATTTTTATTGAAAATATAACTGAAAATAATATTTAGTATTCCACAGAAACACAAGTGTTTTGGTTGATTGTGCGTGGGGTATATTATTCAAAACGGCCTGCAAAATGATACAGTTACAGTGCCACCATAAAGTGGTCACAACCCCAGACTTTTTCCGTATTTTGTTGTGTTACAAAGTGGGATTCAAATGGATTTAATTGTCATTGTTAGTCAACGATCTAAATAAAATACCCTGTAATGTCAAAGTAGAAGAAGCAATTCTAAAATTTGTAAAAAGATTCCTGAAAAATAAAACACTAATATATATTCATCAGATAAGTATTCAACCCCCTGAGCCAATACGTGTTAGAATCACCTTTGGCAGCGATTACAGCTGTGAGTCTTTCTGGAAATTTCTCTAAGAGCTTTCCAAACTTGGATTGTGCAACATTACTCTTTAAGAAAATCCTTCAAATTGGTTGTTGATCATTGATCGACAACCATTTCAGGTCTTTCCATAGGAACATGCACTGTCTTCTTGGGAAGCAACTCCCGTGTATATTTGGCCTTGTGTTTTAGGTTATTGTCCTGCTGAAATGTGAATTCATCTCCCAGTGTCTGGTGGAAAACAGACTGAACCAGGTTTTCCTCTAGGATTTTGATTAGCGCCATTCCATTATTTTTCCTTAATTTTTACAAGCATACTAATAACATGATGCAGTCACCACTTTGCTTGAGAATATGGAGAGTGTTACTCAGTAATGTGTTGTATTGGATTTGCCCTAAACACAACACTGTATTCAGGACAGAAAGTGAATTGCTTTGCCACATTTTTTGCAGTATTACGTTAGTGCCTGTTGGAAACAGGATGTTTTGGGATATATATGCTTCCTCATTTTCACTCTGTCATTTAGGTTAGTATTGTGGAGTAACTACAATGTTGTTGATCCATCCTCAGTTGTCTTCTATCACAGCCATTAAACTATGTAACTGTTTTAAAATCACCATTGACCTCATGGTGAAATCCTTGAGCAGTTTCCCTCCTCTCTGGCAACTGAGTTAGGAAGGATGCCTGTATCTTTGTAGTGACTGGGTGTATTGATACACCATCTGAAGTGTAATTAATAATTTAACCTTGCTCAAAATTATATGCAATGTCTGGTTTTTAAAAATTTGTACCCATCTACCAATTGGTGTCCTTCTTCGTGAGGCATTTGAAAACCTCCCTGGTTTTTGTGGTTGACTGGGGGACCTTATAGATGATTGTATGTGTGGGGTAAAGAGGTAGTCATCCAAAAATCATGTTAAACACTATTATTGCACACACAGTCCATGCAACTTATTATGTGACTTGTTAAGCACATTTTTACTCCTGAACTTATTTAAGCTCCCATAACAAAGGGGTTGAATTCTTTTTGACTCTAGACACGTTCTGACCAAAGTTTTGTAATTTTATCTTTGTTTTAGTATGGCCAGGGCGTGAGTTGGGTGGGCAGTCTATGTTTGTTTTTCTATGTTGGTTTGAGTTCGGCCTAGTATGGTTCTCAATCAGAGGCAGCTGTCAATTGTTGTCCCTGATTGAGAATCATACTTAGGTAGCCTGGGTTTCAGTTTTGGGTTGTGGGTGTTTGTCTTCCGTGTCAGTGTTTGTCGCCACACGGGACTGTTTTGTTCATTTCACGTTTATTGTTTTGTATTTCGTAGTGTTCAGTTTATGTTTTAAAATAAACATTATGGACACTTACCACGCTGCGTTTTGGTCCTTTGATCCTTCTCGCTTCTCCTCCTCAGAAGAGGAGGACAAGATCCCTTACAGACATTTCAGCTTTTCATTTTTTATCAATTAGCCAAAATTTTGAAAAACATAATTCTGGGTTGACATTATGGGGTATTGTTTGTAGGCCAGTGGCAAAAATCTCAGTTTAATATATTTTAAATTGAAGCTGTAACACAACTAAATGTGTAAAAAGTGAAGGGGTGTGAATCATTTCTGAAGGCACTGTAAACAAAATGCTATTTTAAAATCGACAGCAACATCCATACTGTACCATCAAAGGACAATTAATCATTTATTGTATTTTTATAAAATAAAATAAATGGGGGGGACCAGCAGCCTTCGAACCAAACCTCGAGACTACCTGCCACCCGCTATATAAATCACTTTTATCTCAGTCGAAAACATAGTTACTATTGTCAGAATGTCAGATTTAATGTCAGATTGTTGTTACACAAAGCTTACCCTGCACATACATATCAAAGTGCAATTAGAAGGCGTGTTGTTCACTCATTGAAATGATATAATATTCTAATATAATTGTGAGTGACATAGCCCCAGGGTAACGCTAGACACTTTGATGCATGGGATCATGAGCATTTCTTTATTTTTGTGTATTTTGTCTGGTAGACCAGTCAGTGAATGGACCTGAAGACAGTTGATTTTGTGGAGCCTCTGAATACAGACAATCATGGAGGTGGAGGGATATTGGCAACACCTTTTGAAGGCTTGGCCTTTTATGGGACATTCAGCTGGTTGATGAAGACATTCATTTCATCACCAGTCAGTGTTTTTTTTTTTTTATCTAAGAGCTGCAGAAGTCACCCCTCTCCCTCTTTTGTTGTCATGATCAATAATTGCAAGGCGGTTTCATTACTCTATTGACACGACTGTACTGATTGACCGTAGATTGGATCAAAATTACTGATGGAGAGAATAAAACAAACGGGCCTCTACAATGAATGAGTCTCCAATCTATTTCCATGTTTGTTAGAAAGGAATAGAATTACAAAGCAATAAACATCACCCTTTGGTATTCTCAAATGTCATTCCAATTGGTTCATTTCTGTATCCTTGTTAGATTCAATCACGTTTTTATCAGTTATCATTAGAAAGTTCAGTCCATGAACCAAGCTTGTGCAAAACCTCAGTGCTGCTTACATGCACATTTTGAGAAGTTCTCGGTCATGTTAATTAGGGGGTAAATGTTTTTGAAAAAAAGTGAATCTGTGATAGTTTTGTGTCCAATAAGAACACAAAAAAGTCTACACTGTGCCTTAATGAATGTCACCCTGTTCTATATTTTCCAGGCAGAGCAGGACAACGGCCACCCCCTGCCTGCATTTGCTAACCTCCACATTGAGGTTCTGGATGAGAACAACCAGTCACCATTCTTCCTGGAGGCCACATACCAGGGCTTCATCACCGAGTCAGCACCAGTGGGTACCACAGTGTTCACCGACGCCAGCCTCACCACCCCTCTGGGGATCAACGTTCTGGACAACGACATTGAGGAGGTAAGACCTCATAGCTGACCAGTCTCTTCATCAATTCATTCATTTGTTTATTCATTCATTCGTTCATTTATACACAATCTTTCTATGGAAGACTGCTATAGATGTTGATGAGAGCGTTTGTGATCATGTTCAGGTCGAGAGCAGATGTTTTTACAGTGCATACTGTAGATTCAAGTGTTTGTCTAGTCATCAAGTCAAATTTATTTATATAGCCCTTCTTACATCAGCTGATATCTCAAAGTGCTATACAGAAACCCAGCCTAAAACCCCAAACAACAAGCAATGCAGGTGTAGAAGCACGGTGGCTAGGAAAAACTCCCTAGAAAGAAACCTAGAGAGGAACCAGGCTATGAGGGTTGGCCAGTCCTCTTCTGGCTGTGCCGGGTGGAGATTATAACAGAACATGGCCAAGATGTTCAAATGTTCATAGATGACCAGCATGGTCAAATAATAACAATCACAGTAGTTGTCGAGGGTGCAAAAGGTCACCACCTCAGGAGTAAATGTCAGTTGGCTTTTCATAGCCAATCATTGAGAGTATCTCTACCGCTCCTGCTGTCTCTAGAGAGTTCGAAACAGCAGGTCTGGTACAGGTAGCACGTCCGGTGAACAGGTCAGGGTTCCATAGCCGCAGGCAGAACAGTTTAAACTGGAGCAGCAGCACAGCCAGGTGGACTGGGGAAAGCAAGGAGTCATCATGCCAGGTAGTCCTGAGGCATGGTCCTAGGACTCAGGTCCTCCGAGAGAGAGAAAGAGAGAATTAGAGTGAGCATACTTAAATTCACACAGGACACCGGATAAGACAGGAGAAGTACTCCAGAAAGAACAGACTGACACTAGCCCCCCGACACATAAACTACTGCAGCATAAATACTGGAGGCTGAGACAGGAGGGGTCAGGGGACACTGTGGCCCCATCCGATGATACCCCCGGACAGGGCCAAACAGGCAGGATATAACCCCTAGTCTAGATACAGTTCCATGACCGAAGTATGTCAGCTACAAATAAGGTGTTTGCTCTTTCAAGATGATACTATAGGAATTAATCAGCATAAAAACATACATGTCTTTTTAGTTGTGAAGCCCTTTTATCACCATCTCTCAGTTGAGAAGGTTGTTCAATCACATCATTTGTTTTGTTCTATTTTTTTTAGCTCATCCCTGGTGATCAGCCTGTAGGTTTTAGCTGATGCATTAGCGCTGCATGATTACTAGTGTGACGTTCTCTTTCTCTGTTTTTCTACTGATCCGCCTCTTTTTAAACTATCCAATTCTCATATTTGCATGGTTTCTGCTTCACTCGTTTTTTTTTATTGATTGTTGTTTCCATTTTTTTCCAGCTTGGTTATTAGTCTTTGAAGTGATCGGTTTTTCTCTAACATGAGAAGCTTGTAGTGATGTAGGAAAAGGTTCCCCACAGTACATGGATGTGTTTATTACATTGTAGAGCTGGGCAATATGGACAGAAATCCATATTGTGATAAATTGCATGACTTAATGATGAATAGAACGATGCGTTAATAACATTAATGTGCACCAGTTTTGTTATGATCCTTTAAACTACTACTTATATTCATCAATTGTCCCATTTAACAATCACCTATATTTGCAAACTTACTTCATTTCAAACTTCACATTTCTCTAGTATAGGCTACTTATCAAAATGTGTATTTGTATTTACTATGGATCCCCATTAGCTGCTGCCGTGGCAACAGCTACTCTTCCTGGGGTCCGGCAAAATTAAGGCAATTCTTTGAAACATTACAATACATTCATAACAGATTTCACAACACACTAAGTGTGTGCCCTCAGGCCCTTACTCCACTACAACATATACAAAATCCATGTGTATGTGTGTGTATAGTGCGTATGTTATCATGTGTGTGTATGCATGTGTCATGTGCCTATGTTTGTGTTGTTTCACAGTCCCTGCTTTTCCATAAGGTGTATTTTTATCTGTTTTTTAAATCTAATTCTACTGCTTGCATCAGTTACCTGATGTAGAATAGAGTTCCATGTAGTCATGGCTGCCATTAATGAACGATATCAGCAAAATGCCTGTAATAAGTGGTCGGTATGGTCAGTGTACAACATTATCGTCCCACCTCTAGTACATTGATAACACAGAGAATTGAGGGTAGCTCTGTTGTATAGTTGTTATTAGTGCAATATATACTGTATGTACACTACCAGTCATATGTTTGGACACACCTACTCATGTGTTTTTCTTTATTTTTACTATTTTCTACATTGTAGAATAATAGTGAAGACATCACAACTATGAAATAACACATATGGAATCATGTAGTAACCATAAAAGTGTTAAACAATTCAAAATACATTTTAGATTTTAGATTGTTCAAAGTAGCCACCCTTTGCCATGATGACAGCTTTGCACACTCTTGGCATCTCTCAACCAGCTTAATAAGATAGTCACCTGGAATGCATTTCAATTTACAGGTGTGTTAATTTGTTGAATTTCTTCTTAATGCGTTTGAGCCAATCAGTAGTGTTGTGACAAGGTAGGGGTTGGTATACAGAAGGTAGGCCTATATGGTAAAATACCAAGTCTATATTATGACAAGAACAGCTCAAATAAGCAAAGAGAAACAACAGTCCATAATTACTTTCAGACATGAAGGTCAGTCAATCCAGAAAATGTCAAGAACTTTGAAAGTTTCTTCAAGTGCAGTCGCAAAAACCATCAAACGCTATGATGAAACTGGCTCTCATGAGGAACGCCACAGGAAAGGAAGACCCAAAGACCCTCTGCTGCAGAAGATAAGTTCATTAGAGTTAACTGCACCTCAGATTGCAGCCCAAATAAATGCTTTACAGAGTTCAAGTAACAGACACATCTCAACATCAACTGTTCAGAGGAGACTGCGTGAATCAGGTCTTCATGGTCGAATTGCTGCAAAGAAACCACTACTAGAGGACACCAATAAGAAGAAGAGACTTGTTTGGGCCAAGAAACACGAGCAATGGACATTACACCGGAGGTAATCTGTCCTTTGGTCTAATGAGTTCAAATTTGAGATTTTTGGTTCCAACCGCGGTGTCTTTGTGTGACACAGAGTAGGTGAACGGATGATCTCCGCATGTGTGTTTCCCACCGTGAAGCATGGAGGAGGAGGTGTGATGATGTGGTGGTGCTTTACTGGTGACACTGTCTGATTTATTTAGAATTCAAGGCACACTTGAACAGCATGGATATCACAGATTCTGCAGCCATCCCGTCTGGTTTGCGCTTAGTGGGACTACTATTTGTTTTTCAACAGGACAATAACCAAACACACCTCCAGGCTGTGTAAGTGCTATTTGACCAAAAAGGAGAGGGATGTGAAGCATCTGATTACCTGGCCTCCACAGTCACCCGACCTCATCCCATTTGAGATGGTTTGGGATGAGTTGGACTGCAGAGTGAAGGAAAAGCAGCCAACAAGTGTTCAGCATATGTGGGAACTCCTTCAAGACTGTTGGAAAAGCATTCCAGGGGAAGCTGGTTGAGAGAATGCCAAGAGTGTGCAAAGTTGTCATCAAGGCAAAGGCTGGCTACTTTGAAGAATCCAACATATATTTGTTTAACACTTTTTTGGTTACTACATGATTCCATATGTGTTATTTCATAGTTTTGATGTCTTCATTCTACAATGTAGAAACACTTGAATGAGTAGGTGTGCCAAACTTTTGACTGGTACTGTATATACTCCAGATTTATGGCTCTGGTTGTGAGCATTCTGGGTTTAGTGGTCCCTACACTCATTGGAGTTGTTTCTCACATGCCCATCTGGAGCAGGCCCGTGTGACTTGGATTAGTTTGGGGAAACACCATGCTGATGGAAGCTGTGTCATCTCCCACTGAGCGGGGGCTCTGTACCAACACAGAGCCGTGTGTTAAGTGTCTGGGGTGATTATTATTCAATCCACTTTTATTTGCAGCAGTTTGATTTATTTATGTCTCGCTCTGTCCGGCGTAACTTCGATATCCACTGAAAGCAGCGTCAACAATATCCACAGTGCTGAGGAATGCATATTAGTAATGAAGGCAGTCAGGTCTGTCTGTCACCAGTCTGGTATTAAAAGGACTGGCTGCTTCTCAAATGGCAAGCTATTCACAGTACAGTGAACTACTTTTGACCAGGGACTATAGGGACTCCCATTGGGCTCTGGGTAAATGTAGTGCACAATATATAGTGCTATTTCAGACATATACATTGTGTTATTGCAGGGGTGGGCGGAGGATGAGGCTGGACTCTTCATTTCTAGTCTGTGTTCGTACATGTACTGTGTTGCTCTGTGTGTGAAGAACACAACCGTCGACGCAAGGACTACAAAGCCCTGCAGAACTTCAAGTGGATTAGGTAGAGATATGGTGTTTTACATTGTGAAACGCATTTAGATTGGCACAACAGTCTCCTCAACACAGCTATACAGATGCTGCGGACAGATGGCGCGTTGAACACAAAACAATCCTTAGTATAGGTTGTTACAGCAAATAAGATAAAGATATCAACATCAGTGTCATGGCAACACTATGCTATGTAAATAGAGCTGCATAATCATTGTAGATTTACATTGTCACTCAACACAACCACGGACAAACAGTTGATTCATATTTCATGTACTTATTTGATAGTCAAAAGTATTTTTTTCCAATGGTTGTGTGTGTTTATCATGCGTTTCCTTCGTCTCTGAAACCTTGATTTGAAACTGACTGACGAGGTTTCATCACCTTGCTTTTATCAATCCAAATCCAGTCAGTCAGTTGTTTGTGGACTTGTGTCATTTTCTTTTCCTTCCCTTGAAGACGAAAGATCCCATGCTGCAGATATCCTTGGACAACTACAACACAATCTTCACAGTGACACCTTCAGGGATTACCCGCTACCTGACACTGCTGAAGCCCGTGGACCGTGAAGAGCAGCACAGCTACACGTTCACAGTAAGGCTGGCTCTAGTTGACACCACACCCCCTCTCTCATCTCTCCTTTCTCTTTTCTCTCTCTCGCCTTTCCTCGCTCTCCTAAAGGGCTTTATTGGCATGGGCAACATATGTTAACATTGCCAAAGCAAGTGAACTAGATAATAAACAAAAGTGAAATAAACAATAACAATTAACAGTAAACATTACACTCACAAATGTCATATTATGTGCAAATATTAATGTACAAAACGGAAAATAAATCAACATAAATATGGATTGTATTTACAATGGGGTTTGTTCTTCACTGGTTGCCCTTTTCATGCGGCAGGTCACAAATCTTGCTGCTTATTGTTTTCTCATGATTTGTTTGGGTCTAATTGTGATGCTGTCCTGGGGCTCTGTGGGGTCTTTTTGTGTTTGTGAACAGAGTCCAGGTTCATCTCTCTGCAGGTGATGGCTTTGTTATGGGTTTGGGAATCGCTTCCTTTTAGGTTGTAGAATTTAACGGCTCTTTTCTGGATTTTGATAATTAGCGGGTATTGGCCTAATTCTGCTCTGCATACATTATTTGGTGTTTTACGTTGTACATGGAGGATATTTTTGCAGAATTCTGCATGCAGAGTCTCAATTTGGTGTTTGTCCCATTTTGTGAATTCTTGGTTGGTGAGCGGACCCAGACCTCAACCATAAAGGGCAATGGGCTCTATAACTGCTTCAAGTATTTTTAGCCTGATCCTAATTGGTATGTCAAATGTTATGTTCCTTTTGATGGAATAGAATGCCCATCTTGCTTTGTCTCTCAGATCGTTCACAGCTTTGTGGAAGTTACCTGTGGTGCTGATGTTTAGGCCAAGGTATGTATAGTTTTTTTGTGTGCTCTAGGGCAAAGGTGTCTGGATTGAATTTCTATTTGTGGTCCTGGCGACTGGACCTTTTTTGGAACACCATCATTTTGGTCTTACTGAGATTTACTTTCAGGTCCCAGGTCTGACAGAATCTGTGCAGAAGATCTAGGTGCTGCTGTGCCCTCCTTGGTTGGTGACAGAAGCACCAGATCATCAGCAAACAGTAAACATTTGACTTCAGATTCTAGTAGGGTGAGGCCGGGTGCTGCAGACTGTTCTAGTGTCCTCGTCAATTTGATGATATATATGTTGAAGAGGGTGGGGTTTAAGCTGCATCCCTGTCTCACCCCACGGCCCTGTGGGAAGAAATGTCTTTTTTTCCCAGTTTAAACTGTACACTTGTTTGTGTTCATAGATTTTATAATGTCGTATGTTTCTCCCCCAACACCACTTTACATCAATTTGTATAGCAGGCCCTCATGCCAAATTGAGTCGAAAGCTTTTTTTTTTTAAATCAACAAAGCATGAGAAGACTTTGCCTTTGTTTTGTTTGTCAATTAGGGTGTCCAGGGTGAATATGTGGTCTGTTGTACAATAATTTGGTAAAAAGAATTTGACATTTGCTCAGTACATTTTTCTTCAATTAGAAAATATACAAATGTCTGCTGTTAATGCAGAGGATTTTTCCAAGGTTGCTGTTGACGCATATCCCACGGTAGTTATTGAGGTCAAATTTGTCTCGACTTTTGTGGATTGGGGTGATGTTAAGGGATATTTTATCAATGACTAATTATGTATACATTTCAACCAGGACTGACTAATCAGAATACTATTATGTTACTGTATAGATGTATGAATTTTCTTTTAATCCTAGTACTGAATATAATGTGTGTAAATATAATCAAGAATTAGAACAATGACTATCTGTTCCTTGGTAGAAATGAATGAACTTATCGTCAGACTGGCTAGAATGCTTATCTACACAGGAATACCTTGGCTCGGTCATAAATTATATTAAATTGGTAGGGAGACGATGTCGGAAGGCTTGAGATACTGCCTTTGTACCAGGGTGGGAGAAGAGACTGGACAGTTCGAAAACTAATGACGTCATTTTCAGTTTATAACCTGTGGTAAACTGTATCGTGTTCAGTACACTCGAGAATAAATGCTACTGATTGATTTCTCTGTCCATTTTATGCAAATAAGGGTCTTACAAATTCTTAGGTGTGGACAGAGTTTTGAATTGAATTAGTTAAACAAAACAAAGGAATTTAATTCCTGTAATTCCTGTCCTTGGTTCCAAATATTGGGGAAGATGCCAGAGCTAAGGATGATGTTAGAGTCTAAGTATAGCCAATTGGAATTTGTTGTCTGTATATTTTATAATTTCATTGAGGATACCATCAACACCACAGGCCTTTTTGGGTTTGTTACGTACGCCTCTTGGAGGAGGGAACGCAACACCCTACTACAACTCAACGTGAAGTGAAAAAGGTATTTGATCGTAGGTGCGGGGGAAGGACGACAGAGGCAGAGAAATGTACAGTTCACAGGGAATGTATTTCCTGAACACAGTAATGTGGGGAAAAGGGGCTGGACGGAACCAAAGAAAGTCAAAGAGCCCCCTCTCCTACCTTACCTACCCACCCACAACTTACCGAATCTTTTAGCACCTCTTGGCGTGCTAACCAAAATACAGGGGGTGGTCTGCCCAGGTCTTACCTAGTCTGTATAGACATTGTAAGTACTACGGGTTATGTATGTCCGCTGGCCTCTTGCCTAAACACTCCCAAGGTGCGTTCCCCTCCCCGGGAACAAATTAAACAGAATAATTACTAACTTAAAGGGAACAATTTCAATAATGAAAAACACTAAGTCCTATTGGCATACACATACCTCAGGAGTAGCTGCTACAAACATTTTCATGTACTAACAACCAACACAGGGTTCAGACGCTCTCCACTCCTGACAAAGGAACACTGGCTTTTATCCAGCTGTAGAATGAGTTGGTAATTGAAGACAGCTGTTTCCCCTGACGAGAGGGAGGGTTCAGAGCTCCAATCATCGTGGGGGCCAACCAATCAGCTGCTTGAGGAATCCAGGATTCCATTTCCTGAAATACACACACACAAACCCACAACACAGAAACTGGGGAACATAACACGCCCACCCCAAAACCTGCAAACTCCCAGTTTGCAATAACTAAAACCAACACGCATCTCTAGTTACTAAACCCGTGAGAGAGCATCGGATCTCACGTCCGCCAAACCCTTCACATAGTGAATCTGTATACTGTATCCCTGTACAATCAGAGCCCACCACATATGGCGGCGGTTCTGATTGTACATTTGCCTAAGAAACACCAACGGATTATGGTCTGTGAAGACCAGTACAGGCAAGGCACTGGAGCCCACATATACCTCAAAAAACTGTAAGGCTAGCAATAAAGCCAGCGTCTCTTGTTCAATAGTGGAGTACCTTGACTGACACGAGTTGAACTTACGGGAGAAGAAACTGACGGGCCGATCCACTCCATCTTCATCTTCCTGTAAGAGAACTGCACCCACCCCCACTATACTAGCATCTACCTCCAACTTAAAAGGTTAGGCAAAGTTGGGGCAGGCAATCACTGTGGCACTACAAAGCAGCACTTTGGCAGACTCAAAAGCATAGTACATTCCTGGGACCACTTAAATGGTACTTTGGGACTGAGCATAGATGTAAGGGGAGCTACTACCATTGACAAATTCTTTGCAGAAATACCCCACCATCCTCAGGAATCTGCGCAACTGGCGGCGAGTCGTGGGAGCAGGAAAAGCAACAATTGCTTCCACTTTGCCAGTTATTGGGCGCACTTATTTTGTCCTGTATTTCATTCAAGGTAATTTGATAATCCAGAGGGTAGTCGTTAATAGTTGATTCTAAGATTTGATAGTCTTTAATAGTTAATTCTAAGATTTGATAGTCTTTAATAGTTGATTCTAAGATGTAACCCTCTATCTTTCTCTTTCTGTCTCTCTCCCTCTTTTTCTCTCTCGTTCCCTTTATCCCTATCTCTCCCTCTTATCTCTCTACCCCTATCTCCCTCTCTTTCCCTTTCTTTCTTTCTCTCCCTCTATCTCCCTCTCTTTTCCTTTCTTTCTCTCTTTCCCTCTCTCTCTTTCTCTCTCTCTCTCTCTCTCTCTCTCTCTCTCTCTCTCGCTTTCTACTTCTATTTCTCTCTCTCCCTCTCTTTCCCTCTCTCCCCCACCATCATGTTAGCCCCTGTCACACAACACAGCACAACAGTAACTTGAATCCACAGTCACACTTGTCCCCTGATACCATATTCTAGAATGACAGTAGCTCCACTAGTACTGTACCATTAAACATAGACACTATTACAGTATATCAACAAGGATTTCTAGTGAGCAGTTTTCCAAATGTTCTTGAAATCCCTCAAGAGTTTTTCATCCTCAATGTCCTATTTGTTACATTTCTGTCACATTGTATCCTTGGCGAACGGCATGCTGGGTTTTGTTGTAGTGTTGTTGTATAATGCTGGAGTGCATTACACTGTCATTCCCTTTATGGCCATTGGGATAGAACAGTGGTGTTTGTCGACTATAATGATCTGTTGTTGCTCACACAAACGTCTTACGCTTTTCTCCATCCAGCTAGCCATTAGCACAGGGCCTATTCTTAATTTAGTGTGTGTGTGTGTGTGTGTTTTGAGAATGACACAAATATTAATTTCCATGAATTTTGCTGCTTCAGTGTCTTTAGATATTTTTGTCAGATGTTACTATGGAATACTGAAGTATAATTACAAGCATTTCGTAAGTGTCAAAGGCTTTTATTGACAATTACACAAAGTTGATGCAAAGAGTCAATATTTGCAGTGTTGACCCTTCTTTTTCAAGACCTCTGCAATCCGCCCTGACATGCTGTCAATTAACTTCTGGGCCACATCCTGTCTGATGGCAGCCCATTCTTGCATAATCAATGCTTGGAGTTTGTCAGAATTTGTGGGGTTTTGTTTGTCCACCCATCTCTTGAGGATTGACCACAAGTTCTCAATGGGATTAAGGTCTGGGGAGTTTCCTGGCCATGGACCTAAAATATCAATGTTTTGTTCCCCGAGCCACTTAGTTATCACCTTTGCCTTATGGCAAGGTGCTCCATCATGCTGGAAAAGGCATTGTTCGTCACCAAACTGTTCCTGGATGGTTGGGAGAAGTTGCTCTCAAGAGGATGTGTTGGTAACATTCTTTATTCAGGGTTGTGTTCTTAGGCAAAATTTTGAGTGAGCCCACTGCCTTGGCTGAGAAGCAACCCCACACATGAATGGTCTCAGGATGCTTTACTATTGGCATGACACAGGACTGATGGTAGTGCTCACCTTGTCTTCTCCAGACAAGCTTTTTTCCAGATGCCCCAAACAATCGGAAAGGAGATTCATCAGTGGAAATGACATTACCCCAGTCCTCAGCAGTCCAATCCCTGTACCTTTAGCATAATATCAGTCTGTCCCTGATGTTTTTCCTGGAGAGAAGTGGCTTCTTTGCTGCCCTTCTTGACACCAGGCCATCCTCCAAACGTTTTCACCTCACTGTGCGTGCAGATGCACTCACACCTGCCTGCTGCCATTCCTGAGCAAGCTCTGTACTGGTGGTGCCCCGATCCCGCAGCTGAATCAACTTTAGGAGACGGTCTTGGGCGCCCTGAAGCCTTCTGTAGAAATGCAGTGGAAATGTTTTTGGGTGATTCAGTTCATTTGCATGGCAAAGAGGGACTTTGCAATTAATTGCAATTCATCTGATCACTCTTCATAACATTCTGGAGTATATTCAAATTGCCATCATACAAACTGAGGCAGCAGACTTTGTGAAAATTAATATTTGTGTCATTCTCAAAACTTTTGGCCGCGACTGTACATGACTCACCACGTGTGTATTTATATGTGTTTCTCCGGTGTGTTTGCAGCAATTTGTAAGTAAAAAGTGAGAAGAATTTGTGGTTTTGATTGTCGAGATTAGACAAAGCAATCAGTGTAAAAGCACTTATTGAAAAATGTAATTGTGGCAAAAGATAGATGGTGAATCCCAAATGTAATGTGATGCAGTAGCCTCTCTCATTAGGTATTTAAGCATTCCCCTGAGCCAGCACCTACAACATTTAAATGATGAATCCATGAATCACCAACTACTGAGCTTTCATTCAACAACTCTCTGTTGCTGGCTGGTGCACTATGTCCAGCTGTAAGACCATGATAAAGCACAGCTCAGAACAGCACAGCTCAGAACAGCCCAGTTCAGAACAGCCCAGTTCAGAACAGCATACTGCTATCCTCAGTCCTGTTCCTCCAAATGTTTGTTGATGTATTCTTCACTCAGCTATAACTGCCACTGGGTTATTCGCTGTTCCCTCTAGATCAAATGCACCGTTTATTTGAAGAAATGTCACCTGGCAGGTGTATCACTCAGTCTAAGAACCATCGTCTTGTCAGGCTTTGAAATTGCCAAGTGCCATGTCATCTGAAACCAGAATTGGAATTTTTCCAATAAGAACTTCTTGCAGTTCCATTTATCTTGCCCACCTCACCATATCTTTGTTTTAGAATTCAGAGACCTTATCTTTTAACAGAGTCTGTTAAGGCAATGTCTTATTGATGGACTTTGCCAGTCTGGCTATATTCCGATGTAGTTCTTTCAAATAACTTTTTAGGTTTGGATGTCTGTTTGTGATTCAAGGGCCGTATAGCAGATGGGCTCTGTGAAACTCACTCGTCAGCCTGAAGTATCTCCACTTGCGCTGCCGAATAGCTAGCTTTTCAGTGTGATGACTGGGCAAGATGCTTCAGAAGGGCAGTCACCTGTGTCAGCAAGGCATAGGTCCTTCATTCCAGCCTTGGTATGAGCCAAATCAGTAGGAAGTGGTACTTCTAAGCAAGCAGTGCTACGTTTCCCTCCAAAAAACATCAGAATGTGAAATAATGCCTGGTGCCAAAAGATCCAGACAACATCAGACTTCGCTGAATGTAAACGTTGGCGTGCGGACCCCTCCAGCCCTAACTCTGGGGTGCACAGGGCAGTGGAATTAGCATTCCCGAGCACTCGGCTGCCATGTCCTGGCAGTAACAGATTGATTAAAACACTGAGACCAAGCTCACTTGTCTGGAGAGGCTTCTGAGAGCCGTTCCACCCATGCTGTTAAATGATGGATCCGTCGTGCATACGAACGATACCCAGTCAGTCAGTGCCTCAATATCTGTTTCCCCTCTCCAGCACTACCTTGGAGAAATCCACAAGGACGTGTGTCTCTCAGTGTTTTGTGTTCCAATAGTGTGTCTATTTGAGTTCATTCAGTAGGCTCTGTGGCCACTGAATGTGTTATGCCACCCACTCTGCAAGACACTCTTCCTGCCAGTCAATTACATCTACAACATCCGCTACCCACCCAATGATGTCAAATGATCATCTTCTCCTCTACCTCTTATGTCTTGCCTAGAGGCTTTGTGCTGTGTTATGAAGTTGTGAGCTAGTAGAGGTTTTTATAATGCTAGCTCCTCTGAGTGGCACAGTGCATCGCACCGGAAACTCAGAGAAGGAAACAACATTTGGACATTTTCTCTCCCCACCACCACATCCTGCTGGAGCAGTGGAGGAGCCCGCAGCGCTATCCTGTCAAGACTTTGAAGTGTGGTGTTGCTAAGTACTATGAACATAAAGAAAACACTAAAAGGATGTTTCTCGATTCTGGTTTTCGCTAGCACTCACTGCTGTGTTTACCTGTGGGCTTTTTTAGATGCTTCTGTCGTCGTATTTTGGCGGGGAAAGAAGTACAACTCTAAAAGTTAATGGAGAGAGCTTTGAACACGGATGGTATTTTATTTCCTGCTCAACTGAGGATCAAGGTGCTTTTCTTTCTGTTTGACGCTTGTTGCATGCTCTTTTGTTTTTGAAGTTGCTGTTACTCTCGGTTAATTTGTGTGAGCGGTTGTGTTCTATATGGAAGTTGACAGTCAGATACAACTTCACACACACACACACACACACACTGTCACACACGCACACACACACACACAGACGCACACACTGTCACACACACACGCACACACGCACACACACACGCACGCACGCACGCACGCACACACTGTCACACGCACGCACACACACACACACACACACACACACACACACACACACACACACACACACACACACACACACACACACACACACACACACACATACACACACACACACAGACGAACACACTGTCACGCACACACACACACACACACACACACACACACACACACACACACACACACACTGTCACACACGCACACACACACACACACACACACAGACCACACACTGTCACACGCACACACGCACACACGCACGCACGCACGCACGCACGCACGCACACACACACACACACACACACACACACACACACTTTACCTAATGAGATAAACAGTAATGGTATGCAATCACCATTGGAGTTATAAGAGCCTTGTAGTCTTTACTACTGTACGTTGTTGTTAAGACAATGGGCTTTGTTTAGTCATTGTGATGAATTAATATCTGTAAAGTCTGTATAACCAGCTTTCAATAAGGGTATTGCTCTCAATCTTTCATCTTTTGACCACTGGTCCCTTAGCTTCCTTTTCTGTCCTGTGACTGTCAGGGACTGTCCCATTGGTTTCTGCATTGACAGAACATGTCAGGGATATATTGGTTGTGGAGTTCTCTACTGCATACACGTGTGTCCTGAGGTTTTTGATCATTTCTCTCTCTCTCTCGCTCTCTCTCTCTTGCTCTTGCTCTCACTTCCCTTCTCTATAGATGGTGGCTTCTGATGGAGTTCAGGAGAGTACTCCAGTGGCCATTAATATCACAGTGATCGATGCCAATGACAACACACCGACCTTTCCGAACACCTCCTACAGTGTCAATGTTTACACAGATATGCAGCCTGGGGAAACAATATTACAGGTAATCAATATGCTGTACTCACTCGCTGTTTTCCCAAACCATCCACTTACTTAGAGTAATAGCATTAGTAAACCTGGAGTTATTGTGGTAGCAGACTGTTTGGTTCAGCTTTCAGCAGGCTGCTGCCATAGGCTGTTCACCTCTGGGCATTGGGAGGATTGTGGGTCATTTGTTAGAACCCCTGTTTCACAGTCAGAGCATAAGCCCAGTCCAGTCAGTTACTCTGATACTTAAAGGAAACAAAAGACTGACAGAAAAGGTCAAATTTTGGCAGTTTAATCTCTGTTTCTCTCATAGCAAGCCCGGTTAGGCTGGTTAGCCCGTTTAGGCTGGTTAGCCCAGTTAGACTGGTTAGCCCGGTTAGGCCGGTTAGCCTGGCTAGGCCAGTTAGCCCGGTTAGGCTGGTTAGCCCGGTTAGGCTGGTTAGCCCGGTTAGGCCGGTTAGCCTGGTTAGCCCGGTTAGGCCGGTTAGCCCGATTAGGCCGGTTAGCCCGGTTAGGCTGGTTAGCCCGGTTAGGCTGGTTAGCTCAGTTAGGCTGGTTAGCCCGGTTAGGCTGGTTAGCCCGGTTAGGCTGGTTAGGCCGGTTAGCCCGGTTAGGCTGGTTAGGCCGGTTAGGCTGGTTAGCCCGGTTAGGCTGGTAAGCCCGGTTAGGCCGGTTAGCCCGGTTAGGCCGGTTAGGCTGGTTAATGCTGGTTAGCCCGGTTAGGCTGGTTAACCCGGTTAGGCTGGTGAGCCCGGTTAGGCTGGTTAGCCCGGTTAGGCTGGTTAGCCCGGTTAGGCTGATTAGCCCGGTTAGGCTGGTTAGGCCGGTTAGGCTGGTTATCCCGGTTAATTCTGGTTAGGCCGGTTAGGCTGGTTAGCCCGGTTAGGCTGGTTAGGCTGGTTATGCTTCAGGAACACGTTAATAATGGCAGGTATGAGTTTCTTTGTCGGTTGAATGACTGTTGATGAGGTGCTTGTGACTGCATTGTGTCATTCGTCAGTCATCTTTGAGTTACAGTATGTAAAGTCTCAGAATGACGTATGGGGAGAATAACACTATACATGCTCTTAGTCACACACTGTAGCGATCTACTACGTAAACACATGCATGTTTAGAGATTTCTATCAAAGTGTGGCCACTTTTCTACACGTTGAATATGAAGTATGTTATAATTGGATTATGTGAATGTTAAAAGGTATTTCTGCATTTGATTATGATATCAGTTTCTACTTCCTTATTTCAAAATCACTGACTGTATTTGCCATAAATGTTTAATAATCCCCCAACGCAAGATATTTAATTATGCATTTGATATGTGTAGAATATATCAGCGAGGAATCAAACATTTCCGTATTCCTTGAAATGTGGGGAAAATATTGGGATAGATGGCCTTCCCCTAGTGAAGTCCCTGGGCTTAGGACACCAGAGGACACTGTCGAGTGAGAGACTTCCTCTCTTGTCTCCCTTTCAGCTGACGGCTCTGGATGCTGACTGGGGTCCCAATGGGCTTGTGACCTACAAGATCCTGGCGGGGGATCAAGGACACTTCATCATCAATAACCGCTCGGGAGTGATCACCGTGGTGCCTGGCGTCTCCCTGGCCGTGGGACGTTCATACACGCTGACCGTGAAGGCTGTGGATAGTGGTCCGGGGTCCCAGAGGAGGTGAGGCTAATAGGGAGCCCCAGGGAGCCCCGAGGTGTGGGAGGCTGGAGGGGAGGATGGGTAGGGCTGGGGGTGGGAAGCCCCGAGGGGTGGGAGGCTGGAGGGGAGGATGGGTAGGGCTGGGGGTGGGAAGCCACGAGGGGTGGGAGGCTGGAGGGGAGAATGGGTAGAGCTGGGGGTGGGAAGCGCCGAGGGGTGGGAGGCTGGAGGATGGGTAGAGCTGGGGGTGGGAAGCCCGAGGGGTGGGGGTGGGGAGAACGAGCAGGGGAGCTTGAGGATGGAAAGGTGGAGTAGGGCAGTGGAGGCTGGGAACTGGCGTGGCAAGTAAAAAGGCTGAGAGATGCAGAGGACAAGTAACTTTCCATTCCGTCTGCAGCAGTCACAGACTCGCTTCCTTTCTCTCTCTTTCTGCTCTTTCCCTCCCCCTCTCTCTCCCTCTGTCTGTCTGTCTCTCTCTCTCTCTCTCTCTCTCTCTCTCTCTCTCTCTCTCTCTCTCTCTCTCTCTCTCTCTCTCTCTCCCTCTGTCTGTCTGTTCCTCTCTCTCTCTCTCTCTCTCTCTCTCTCTCTCTCTCTCTCCCTCTGTCTGTCTGTTCCTCTCTCTCTCTCTCTCTCTCTCTCTCTCTCTCTCCCTCTGTCTGTCTGTTCCTCTCTCTCTCTCTCTCTCTCTCTCTCTCTCTCTCTCTCTCCCTCCCTCTGTCTGTCTCTCTCTCTCTCTCTCTCTCTCTCTCTCTCTCTCTCTCTCTCTCTCTCTCTCTCCCTCTGTCTGTCTGTTCCTCTCTCTCTCTCTCTCTCTCTCTCTCTCTCTCTCTCTCTCTCTCTCTCTCTCTCTGTTAAATCTATAGTATTCTGCAGGGTAACACAATTGTGCTAGGAAGATGTTACTGGCCCATCTGGCACCCAAAGCTGAAACTAGAGGCTTTTCATAATGATCTGCAATGCCTACCCTCCAACTCAATTCAATCTGTGTTGCCTTTTTGCCCTCTGTAAAGCTTGGTGGCCACAGGATCAATATAGCTCAACAGGCTGAAATATAAAGAGAAATGTAGTGAATTTGGCAGTGACTATTGGCTCAGTTCTATCTGAAGAGGAAAACGTTAGGGCTGGGGGGGTCTCTTTGGCAGCAGTTTTGGGAATTTCGTCTTTCATCGAACATGCCAGGTAAAAGTTTTGCCGCACAAAGATCCTTTTAAGCCTTTCTCTTGAGTCAAAGACAAACACGCAAGATAAGACCGTGTTGATTAGGGGGGACCATGTTATTATCTGGGGCCTCGTTTATCAATCATGCGTAGGAACAAATCGGTGCGTCAACCATGTGTGGGATCATTTCCACGCAGAGTGTGATATTTATCAACATGAACGTTGAGAGTGTGCGTACATTTACACACAGCCATGACCATGAGTATGCACAGTGCCAAGCGGTGGAATAAGGGAACTGCTTGTCAAGCGTAGAATAGAGAAAATATATGTTGAAATTGTGAGAGTAATAATTCAAGTATTTGTAAGATTTTATTGTATTTCCATTGTGAATTCATGCAACATATCTTGACAGGCATATACTTCTATCACATCAGTAAATATGTTATGAGAATAATCCATACAAAGTACAGTAATCTGTTAAATTAAAGGCACGTATGAAAATGAAACCATTGTTGGAATACTATAAACGACTGAGATAATGGGAAAGGGAATGAGAGATCTTGCTCTGTTGGGGTATTTGTCACACGCTGCATTTCGCAGAGAGCATGTTTCTAGAGACAGGTTGTAACGTTCGTCATCTTCCTCTGATGAGGAGTAAGAGAGCACGTTTCTAGAGACAGGTTGTAACGTTCGTCGTCTTCCTCTGATGAGGAGTAAGAGAGCATGTTTCTAGAGACAGGTTGTAACGTTCGTCATCTTCCTCTGATGAGGAGTAAGAGAGCATGTTTCTAGAGACAGGTTGTAACGTTCGTCATCTTCCTCTGATGAGGAGTAAGAGAGCACGTTTCTAGAGACAGGTTGTAACATTCGTCGTCTTCCTCTGATGAGGAGTAAGAGAGCACGTTTCTAGAGACAGGTTGTAACATTCGTCGTCTTCCTCTGATGAGGAGTAAGAGAGCACGTTTCTAGAGACAGGTTGTAACGTTCGTCGTCTTCCTCTGATGAGGAGTAAGAGAGCACGTTTTTAGAGACAGGTGAGATTTTTTTGTTGTTGCATGAATTACAGATTGGCCGTTCAGATATCATTTCCCAAAACCAATTTTATAGAATATTTGCAAGGATTTAAGACCTACTTTAAAAAGGCAAACACATGCCATTCCGCTGCACATCCAAGTGCTATCCACACTTGGGTTTTTGGCAACGGGCACTTTTCACCAGGAGCCTGCTGACCGGCACCTCACAGCCCTTGATGAGCCAATGTTTCGAATGCAATCATCAGCAAAACAAACTCTAACATATAACATTTTGCTATTTTGCTATTTGCCTCATGACTCCTGCATGCTTTGTTGACTATTCCATTTCTTGTTTACCCAACCGTGGGACAGACTACGTTTGTTCCCACACTCGGGACTCTGACTCTCTATTGGTTACACAGACTTGGCCTCCGATTTTATTCTAACCACCTCTCGCTGGCTTTGTATTCATGTTGCTTGATTAAATTGCTGTACAATATGATATTGTTGCCATCTAATGCACATTCAAATGTTATAAATCAACACTGCAGAGCTCTCCCTGTCCTCTGCCATGCCTTGACTCTATTACTGCTGATGATATCTGGAAATGTGCATGTACACCCTGGCCCATCTACTATTGCTATCGCCAATTCTGACTTGTGCTCTGATATCTGCTTCACTGATATCTGCTCTCGTAAAAGCCTGGGTTTTCTGCACGCTAGAAGCTTATTACCTCAAATCGATCAATTGAAAGTCTGGGTTCACAGCTCCAATCCAGATGTGTTGGTCATTACTGAGATGTCGTTATGGAAGAGTGTTTTGAATACTGATGTTAACCTTTCTGGTTATAACCTTTTTCGGGCGAGACAGAGGTGGAGGAGTGGCAATCTTTACCAAGGACCACCTCGGCACATGCATACTCAGTCTGACTGGCTCTCGTTCAGGCAAATGAGAAAAGTGCACTCAGGCTGTCTGGAAGGCCAAAGTTAGTTACTTTGAGGAGCAGTTCTCTCTCTGTGGGTCTAACACCAAGAAGTTCTGGAAAACAGTTAAAGACCTGGAGAATAAACCCTCCTCCTCACAGCTGCCCATGTCCCTTAATGTTGATGATGTGGTTGTTACTGACAAGAAGCACATGGCTGAGCTCTTCAATCACTACTTCATTAAGTCAGCATTCCTATTTGACAAAGCCATGCCTCCTTACCCATCCAACATTTCCTCATCTCCGACCCCTTGCGACTAGCCCCGATTCTCCTCCCTCTTTTTCCCCTCCCTTTTACAAAGTTTCTCCCTGCAGACAGTCACTGAGTCCGGGGTGCTAAAAGATCTCCTGGATCAGATGGTTTAGATCCTTTCTTCTTTAATGTTGCAGCCCCTATCATCGCCAAGCCTATCTCTGACCTTTATAACCTGTCTCTCCTCTCTGGGGAGGTTCCCATTGCTTGGAAGGCAGCAACAGTGCATCCTTTATTTAAAGGGGGAGATCAAGCTGATCCTAACTGTTATAAGCCTATTTCTATTTTTCCCTGTTTATGAAAAGTGTTGGAAAAACTTGTCAATAATCAACTGACTAGCTGTCTTGATGTCTATAGTATTCTCTCTGGTATGCAATCTGGTTTCTGCTCAGGTCACTGCGACCTCTAAGGTCCTCATTGGTGTAACCATTGCCCTTGATTATAAGCAATGTTGTGCTGCTTTTTTTTATTGACTTGCTCAAAGCTTTTGATACGGTAGACCATTCCATTCTTGTGGGCCTGTTAAGGAGTATTGGTGTCCCTGAGAGGTCTTTGGCCTGGTTTGTTAACTACCTCTCTCAGAGTGCAGTGTATAAAGTCAGAATATCTGCTGTCACCAATGTTTTTTTCTTCGATTTTTGGGTTGCGACTTCGTATTTCATGGTATGGCCTTGTGTATTCCTCACAGGCTTTACTGGGTGATTTTGGCCATATATGGTTCGTTGGGGGTGTTTTGAAATGCAAAATAGCCAAAGTCGTGCACGAGCACTGAGGCTGAGAACAATAGGTATCTATCAATGGTTATCTCCTACCTGTGTGCATTTGACGCTCGTATAATTTTTTGATAAGTTGCTACTTATATTTACAGGGTTCTGTGTGGAGCATGTCCAGGATCAAAACCGTTTGATTCATGTTTCCAGTGGCGTTATGACTAAAGCAGCCATGATTGCCCCGGTGGAAAAAAGTCTTCAAATAACCAGTCTTCAAATAACCAGTCTTAAAGGTCCCTCATGTCTCTCTAAAATTGACTTGCTGTAATCATTCAATTATGTTTATTCTGTTCAGGCCTGACTCAGAGACTTGGAGCTTAGTGTTCTGTACACAACTGTGATTTCACTGACCAGGGATTCAGTCTCTAGTGAAGTACTGTACCTTGCTCAAGGTTAGATGTTGTTTATTTCAGTTTTTCGAAAGCAATCTCAAGTTTTGATGTACCATTGAATTGATTCTCTCTAAATGCTGCAGGATACAGATTATACCAGATACTGGGAGAGGTTGTATCTAAAAAACTAATTTACAGCTGAAATATGTCAAGGGGGAAATCGCGCCACAGTTCGCCACTGCACCTTGGTTATTTATTTTGCTTGGTGGATGAAACGGAGGAGAAGAGCATCCAGCATTGTGGTGAAAGAAAATAGCAGTGTATATAGTGCTGTTCTATAGGTCAGAGTGGAAAACAAAACGCTGTTTGTTGTTTGAAGTAACTTCTTTATTGTTTATTGTAATATTATTGTAATATTGCAACGGATCTGGCAATTGCACCGACTACGGATTTCAGCTTTAAGTTGGCTAACCTTAACTCTTGTCCAACCTACGTACAGTACCTCCTAGCTTTTTAATCGACAATCATATAGATTTTCTAGCAACCCCCCCCTCAACAAACACAAAACAAACACTGACAACAGAACCCTACATCCCACACAGAAATTCTCATAATGTAAACAAAACCCGCCTACAGTTTCTGTTTTTCAGAAGTGAAGCTCTTTGTGGAGAGTTGAAGTTGATAAAAGTGCTTTTTTATTGTTAAAGTTAAAACCAACACATTCCAGCCCTCAGCCTTCATCAGGGTTTTTTTCCACCCAGAATGAATTTCTCCCCATCCTTATCTCCCGTTGCAGGAGCTCCATCACCACTGTGTACATTGAGGTGCTCCCCCCCAACAACCAGAGCCCCCCACGCTTTCCCCACTTTCTCTACAGCCTGGAGGTCAGCGAGGCCATGAGGATCGGAGCCACACTCCTCAGCCTGCAGGTGAGCACCGGGGCAAGGCTTCTTCACAATGCCACACTGTTCTGAAGCACACACTGAGCATACTGTACCCTGATCTGTACCCTGATCTGTAGCCATAGTTTGGTGGCAGCGGTGGGATCTGCTTCAGAATCTTACCTGACTATCATTGTCAGGCCACAAGTGTACTCTATACAGCTGAATAGCTCCTAACAATGGCCCCTATTCAGTCTGTATGAGAAGGGACTGAGACAGTTACTAATGTTACAGATTAGTCTGTTTGAGAAGGGACAGAGAAAGTTACTAATGTTACAGATTAGTCTGTATGAGAAGGGACTGAGACAGTTACTAATGTTACAGATTAGTATGTTTGAGAAGGGACTGAGAAAGTTACTAATGTTACAGATTAGTCTGTATGAGAAGGGACTGAGACAGTTACTAATGTTACAGATTAGTCTGTTTGAGAAGGGACTGAGAAAGTTACTAATGTTACAGATTAGTCTGTATGAGAAGGGACTGAGACAGTTACTAATGTTACAGATTAGTCTGTTTGAGAAGGGACTGAGAAAGTTACTAATGTTACAGATTAGTCTGTATGAGAAGGGACTGAGACAGTTACTAATGTTACAGATTAGTCTGTATGAGAAGGGACTGAGACAGTTACTAATGTTACAGATTAGTCTGTATGAGAAGGGACTGAGACAGTTACTAATGTTACAGATTAGTCTGTATGAGAAGGGACTGAGACAGTTACTAATGTTACAGATTAGTCTGTATGAGAAGGGACTGAGACAGTTACTAATGTTACAGATTAGTCTGTATGAGAAGGGACTGAGACAGTTACTAATGTTACAGATTAGTCTGTTTCAGAAGGGACAGAGACAGTTACTAATGTTACAGATTAGTCTGTTTCAGAAGGGACTGAGACAGTTACTAATGTTACAGATTAGTCTGTATGAGAAGGGACTGAGACAGTTACTAATGTTACAGATTAGTCTGTATGAGAAGGGACTGAGACAGTTACTAATGTTACAGCTTAGTCTGTTTCAGAAGGGACAGAGACAGTTACTAATGTTACAGATTAGTCTGTATGAGAAGGGACTGAGACAGTTACTAATGTTACAGATTAGTCTGTTTCAGAAGGGACAGAGACAGTTACTAATGTTACAGATTAGTCTGTTTCAGAAGGGACTGAGACAGTTACTAATGTTACAGATTAGTCTGTTTCAGAAGGGACAGAGACAGTTACTAATGTTACAGATTAGTCTGTTTCAGAAGGGACTGAGACAGTTACTAATGTTACAGATTAGTCTGTTTCAGAAGGGACTGAGACAGTTACTAATGTTACAGATTTGTCTGTATGAGAAGGGATGGTCAAGCTGTTTATGTAGACCTCTTAGACTGTACACACAAAGAAAATGATGCTTCCTCAAGGGTTCTTTGGGAAGGCTGATGGTTCTATGTGGAACCATAATGGCTCAATGAACCCTTTGAGCTCTTCAATGGTTCTGTACAGATCACTGTTTTTTGTTGTTGCTCTTTTAGTCAGAACTAAAGTGTAGGGGAGGTGGCTCATTAGAATATTTTGGGGCGTGGTTTGCGCACAGCTCTTTTTGTACAACCGTGAGTAAGAGTGTCATTACAGATTATGTAATCTGTTGTGTTATGATGTTACATGTTATGTAAGATTATGGCCTTTATTAGTGTTTTGTGAAAGATTTATGTCTGGCCATTGAGAATGGTTATTAAATCAGTCAATGTTTCTCATTTCCCTCCTCTATTACAGACATAGCTCACTAGATTCAACTTGTTAATTAACACAATAATAACACCTATGGAAGTTTAACAATATAATATGGCTGACCAGAATTAAATACATTAGAATATTGGCTCATTGGAATATTTTGGGGCTGTGTTTGTGCACAGCTCTTTTTGTACAACTGTGAGTGAGAAAAAAAACTGTATGGTTCTACAAAAGGATCTCCAAAAAACCTTTCAGATTGTGAAATATTCTTTATAGAACCATTCTCCATAAAGGTTCCATAAAGAACCATAAAAAAGGGTTCTATCTAGCCCCAAAAAGGGTTGCAACCATAGTGGCACCCTTTTTTGGTGCTATATCTTTTTGAATGGTTCTTTATTGAACCTTACGAAAGGGTTCTTTATAACACCATACAGGTTCCATTTAGAACCTTATGAGAATGGTTCTTTATAGAACCTTCAAAAAAGGGTTCTATATAGCACCAAATAAAGGTTTTACTTTGGTAAAAAAATGTGTGTACCAAACTATTGTTTGTAATGCGTCGAGTAGAAATGGACTGGACACTGTGTGAAGTAATTTAGTCATTGTGAAATTGAGTTTGATCTCGCCACATTACATTTATGGACTGCGCTATGGGTTCAACTTGATGCCTTTTCATTCTGTTGTTTTATTGGAGTCGTTGTGAAAGTAGTGGAATAACAGCAACATGAAGGGGCCTCTCTGTGTCGCTACAGGCAACGGACCGTGAAAGAGACGTCATCACCTACAGCATCCAGAACGGGGATCCCCACCACGTCTTTGAGCTCTCGCAGATGTACGTGAGCTCATTTTAGTCATCAACTACATTACCTATCATAGTAGTGAATTTATCCATGAAACTAATATAAATAATATTTCTCTGTGACAGAGGAGTCAATTTGGGAAAATGATAGTGTTTTGCCTGGATAAGTGTCTGGAGCTTTTTTCAATACAGATAGTAAACCAAACTGTTCTTTTTGAAACTCTCCACGAGACACTAGGGACTGGAAATGTAGATAATATTCTCCCTGGCATCTTAAATACATAATTAATAAGTAAT
The DNA here is from genome assembly GCF_018296145.1 of Oncorhynchus tshawytscha. NCBI lineage: Eukaryota > Metazoa > Chordata > Actinopteri > Salmoniformes > Salmonidae > Oncorhynchus > Oncorhynchus tshawytscha. The sequence goes on along the minus strand of NC_056452.1, from coordinate 21,174,783 downwards.
AAATGAATAAAAACCAAAACAATTCTCTCCCAGTTTGAAAACAGTCCACATATCAGATTAGTAGTCTCGAGGTTACCCCTGTGCCTTGGCTTGGAGTAAATCTTTTTTCTTAATTTCAGAGATGAAATTGAAGCCTGCAATAAGATTTGGTGTGATTGTTTATGGAGCACTTTTGTATGGCTAGCGGTGAAACAACACAGCAAATTCTCGAATGTTAAATCTAACACTGAAAGTGTGGACCTGTACAGACATTGGTTGGAAGACTTATTTCCCAGAGTGCCTTGCATTTTGAGTGAACTGTGTTTGTTAGTGACAGAGACATCATTGTTGCATTTATCTGTTTTCAGTCCTCAGGATTTCACCAGGTGAGATCCTGAGTGAATATCTTATCATTTAAATTGAATTATTTAACACAACACAATCCAAAACATATTTTGAGGTCCTAAACTATAAACTTAACAATTAACTCTGTAAATGTTGAATTACCACTAATTGGTGTAAAATAACCCCCAGTGTTGTTATTAATAACCAGAGTTGAACCATAATCACACCCATGATCATATTTAGAGTTAGAGATAGTTATTTTTGGCCACCCATGACAGTAAATGCCAATCCTGTTGATCATATTATAGGGACTTTCAAGAATGTTCAACTCCACCGCCTCCCCCCCAACATCAACATATGAGAAAATGGTTAAAAAATATAGAGGAAGATATGTATTTCCAAAAATATAATTGGTGTGCACTGTGTGATTTTAGTCAATTATGGCATTGGCATTGCCAACTCATAATATAGGGAGCAGGTGAAGCCAAGTGCAGACTCAGACGAGAAGATATGGATAACGTAACCAAGGTATTTATTGAAAAGCAGGGGGAGATGGGGTGCAGGCCAGGAGGAGCTCGGGTGGGTAGCAGGGAACCAGGAACTGAGGCTACGCCTGGGGCAAGGGGAGTAGGGGCAGGGAAAGCAGGTCCAGAGTGGAATCCAAGGCAGGGAAGACGAGACAGGGACCAGAGTCAGTGAGGACAGAATGAGCAGAGGCTACAAACTAGCAGTGTGGAAGTAGCAGGGCTGAGTATTTGTAGAGGTCTTGATTATGGAACAGGTTGCAGCTGGTGAGGATCTGCTCTGACTCCAGCACACCTGTCTCCACTCACACAATCGGATACACCCACACAGGGAGAGAGCACTGGGGAAGTGACCGAATGCCTGCAACCCAGCAGTTGGGTCATCCAAATAACCCAGTATTTTTTTGTGTAAGCCCTCAAAATAAAGCCTTATGAAATAGCTATTGTGTTAAGTAATAAAATGTTTGAAAATAAAGGAGAGCTGCACACTCTAGGAGCTCAGATGCAAAAAATGTCATGTCCAACGCTTCGACAAGCAAGCTGTCTTCACCAGGGTATAAATGTTAACATATTCACTTGGGCTCTCTTATGATGAACTCCATAGGACTGAAAATTGATAAATGTAACAACCATATCTCTGTCACTAACAAATCCAGTAATGGGTGGTAACACTACAAATAACTTGAAAGGCAATCTGGAAAACATGCAAATAAAGCATTACACTAAGCAGTGTGTTAATTCAACACTGTTCAGTGTCTATACAGGTCCACACTTTCAGTGTTAATTTGACACTGGGGAATTTGCTGTGAAGCCTAGAGCTTTCCCTGTGCTCTCTCTTTTCTCTTTGCTCTCTCAATCTCTCTCTTCCCCCCTCCCTCCCCTCTCTCTCTCTCTGTTTTCCTCTGCAATAAACAGCACACTGCCATGCAGACATACCTATGTTACCAGAGGCCACTTCAATCATAGCGCCAAACTCACATTGTCATCAAGCCTCTCCTGTTGCAGACTGTCAAGCCCAGGAAATTGCATACACCACAACTATAGCATTTTAATAAGCCCTGCGTCTCATCAATAAAGAGGCAAATTAGAACAGTAGGGCACACGACTGGGGAGTTGGGGGGGGGATGTGCTAAGGCGATCTGGGTGGAGACCCTAGCTCCCCAGTCCCAGAGCAGAAGAGCTCAAATATATCCCCTTGTAAAGCCCCTAGTAATCGATACATCCTAATAGATTCACTTGCCTGTCATAACACGTCGTCATACTACTGAGGTAAAATGTGCATATTGATCAGGTTCATCAGAAGAAAGCTATTTTCATCCAATATATATATATAGTGAAAGGAGTTGATTATTTACAAGACAGTTTTACAAGTGACTCATTGGATTGCTTTGTATTAGACTTAAAACATCAGAATGTCCCGACTGTTACGTGAGCTGTAGAGGTGGTTGAGATCAGAGACCTGCCTGCATCTTGTCGCCAGCTTAGCACCAACAACGGGCAGGCCTTACAGATCAAAATCTGTTGAATAACCTCTTCTCTGTGCGGTCTCTTAGTGGGCTTGAGATGATATCTTCTTTAATGCTCTCCTAGTCATTCAGCACTTCAAAACAACACCCTCGTGAATGATGTTCTCTCCCATGCTTGGTCTGAGCACGCTTGTGTTTCCAGCTGCTAATAATCATGATCTTTCATTTCAGCTTGGCGTTATCATCATCCTGTGATGTTTTAGAATGGGAGGATGCGTGTGCGCGCGCGTGTGTGTGTCGAAGCAATTCTCTCTATGAATAGCTAATACATATATATGAGAGTTGTGGAGGCAGCAATTGAGATGCCGCTTTGCATTTGTCTATTTAATTTCAACAGGGTTATATCAGTCCACAGTGGTCCTCACAGAACCCTTCCACCTCTTAAGATGGGTGTAACTGGCCTCTTAGAAGAGGAAGTGCAGATGTTCTCCTGAAAAGCGAATCATAAATGACTTCTAATTTCTGACTAATGCGTGTCTAAAATGATTGCTAGCGAGTAACCGTTATAAAAGTAGAAGTAGAGGGAAAATCGAGATGCATGACGGTTCCTCAGGTTGCTGTAAATTCCCCTCGAGTTCGGGCCCCATCTCTGAGAGCCGCAGCAGACAAAACAGCCGACAGATGTAAAGCTGACAGCAGAGAATCATCCCATAGATTTAAACACTCAGGGAAAAGTGTGTCAGAGGGCTGAAACCACTGCTGTATGCATGCCAAGATTAGCCCACACCAAATTACCTTGAACTGTAAATTCTATACACTCCGTGTTTGTGCTAGGCTAGCTTGCCAAAGTGCCGACGTATAGCTGTCCTCTGAGCTTCCATTTTATTCTATTGAGCTGGCTGGTCCCACACATAATGCATTTCTGCCCCAGTGTATCAGACGTGCATGTACTTAAATAGCCAGGCTTCTATACCCCCAAGCAAAAATAAAATCTAATATTTTACAAGTACAAAGAATCTGCTTACACTGACAAGGTTGTGATTTTTGAACAGGTGAACCCATCACAATTGTGATTAATAATTTCAGGTGAAATGTTCACATTTCCAGTGTTTGAATACAGTCTTTGATGCAATCATTTCTGTCTCCTCTTCCATGTTGTTGTATGGGTAATGTTTATCTGTACTCTGACAATCTGAAAACGTTTGGCTCAACGGGAAGCAGAGTGAGTGTGAGTGTGTTGGTGAAAAAGAACCCCTGTGTCTCTGTCTATCCTATCCCCAGGTCAGGGCTGTTGGTCCTGAGGAAACCACTGGACAGGGAGACAGAGGATCGCTACACCCTCGTTGTAACTGCCTCAGATGGCCGTCCAGAAGGGGTAAGCCTGCCTCAATTGTCCTTCCATCCATCTATTCATTAATCTAAACCTTCATAAATCCTTTCCTTCATCCATTCATGTGTGCTGTCTCATCATCAATACATTTATTGTGTTCATTCGTCTATTCGATCCATTCAGTTCAGTCTATGGCAGGTTGTATACCTAGCCCTTTTCACTGGCCGAAATCTGTCTTGCCTACTACTTACTAATACTACATACTGTGTACTATTTAGAACATACTGTTTAGTAAAATGATTGCAGTAAGCAACAAATATCAACATTCTAGTCTCCCCCATACTGAGAATGTGTAATCTAATACTAGACTCACCCATACTGAGAATGTGTAATCTAACTGAGAATATGTAATCTAATACTAGACTCCCCCATACTGAGAATGTGTAATCTAACTGAGAATGTGTAATCTAATACTAGACTCCCCCATACTGAGAATGTGTAATCTAATACTAGACTCACCCATACTGAGAATGTGTAATCTAATACTAGACTCCCCCATACTGAGAATGTGTAATCTAACTGAGAATATGTAATCTAATACTAGACTCCCCCATACTGAGAATGTGTAATCTAATACTAGACTCCCCCATACTGAGATAAATAATCTAATACTAGACTCCCCCATACTGAGAATATATAATCTAATACTAGACTCCCCATACTGAGAATATATAATCTAATACTAGACTCCCCATACTGAGAATATATCATCTAATACTAGACTCCCCATACTGAGAATGTGTAATCTAATACTAGACTCCCCCATACTGAGAATGTGTAATCTAATACTAGACTCCCCATACTGAGAATGTGTAATCTAATACTAGACTCCCCACACTGAGAATGTGTAATCTAATACTAGACTCCCCATACTGAGAATGTGTAATCTAATACTAGACTCCCCATACTGAGAATGTGTAATCTAATACTAGACTCCCCATACTGAGAATGTGTAATCTAATACTAGACTCCCCCATACTGAGAATGTGTAATCTAATACTAGACTCCCCCATACTGAGAATGTGTAATCTAATACTAGACTCCCCCATACTGAGAATATATAATCTAATACTAGACTCCCCCATACTGAGAATGTGTAATCTAATACTAGACTCCCCCATACTGAGAATGTGTAATCTAATACTAGACTCCCCCATACTGAGAATATATAATCTAATACTAGACTCCCCCATACTGAGAATGTGTAATCTAATACTAGACTCCCCCATACTGAGAATATATAATCTAATACTAGTCTCCCCCATACTGAGAATATATAATCTAATACTAGACTCCCCATACTGAGAATATATCATCTAATACTAGACTCCCCATACTGAGAATGTGTAATCTAATACTAGACTCCCCATACTGAGAATGTGTAATCTAATACTAGACTCCCCATACTGAGAACATATAATCTAATACTAGACTCCCCATACTGAGAACGTGTAATCTAATACTAGACTCCCCATACTGAGAATGTGTAATCTAATACTAGACTCCCCATACTGAGAATGTGTAATCTAATACTAGACTCCCCATACTGAGAATGTAATATAATACTGAGAACATATAATCTAATACTAGACTCCCCCATACTGAGAATATATAATCTAATACTAGACTCCCCCATACTGAGAATATATAATTTAATACTAGACTCCCCCATACTGAGAATGTGTAATCTAATACTAGACTCCCCCATACTGAGAATATATAATCTAATACTAGACTCCCCCATACTGAGAATATATAATCTAATACTAGACTCCCACATACTGAGAATATATAATCTAATACTAGACTCCCTCATACTGAGAATGTGTAATCTAATACTAGACTCCCCCATACTGAGAATGTGTAATCTAATACTAGACTCCCCCATACTGAGAATGTGTAATCTAATACTAGACTCCCCCATACTGAGAATGTGTCATCTAATACTAGACTCCCCCATACTGAGAATGTGTAATCTAATACTAGACTCCCCCATACTGAGAATGTGAGAACTGAGAATGTGTAATCTAATACTAGACTCCCCCATACTGAGAATGTGTCATCTAATACTAGACTCCCCATACTGAGAATGTGTAATCTAATACTAGACTCCCCCATAATGAGAATGTGTAATCTAACTGAGAATGTGTAATCTAATACTAGACTCCCCATACTGAGAATGTGTAATCTAACAGAGAATATATAATCTAATACTAGACTCCCCATACTGAGAATGTGTAATCTAATACTAGACTCCCCATACTGAGAATGTGTAATCTAATACTAGACTCCCCCATACTGAGAATGTGCAATCTAATACTAGACTCCCCATACTGAGAATGTGTAATCTAATACTAGACTCCCCCATACTGAGAATGTGTAATCTAATACTAGACTCCCCATACTGAGAATGTGTAATCTAATACTAGACTCCCCCATACTGAGAATATATAATCTAATACTAGTCTCCCCATACTGAGAATATATAATCTAATACTAGACTCCCCATACTGAGAATATATCATCTAATACTAGACTCCCCATACTGAGAATGTGTAATCTAATACTAGACTCCCCATACTGAGAATGTGTAATCTAATACTAGACTCCCCATACTGAGAACATATAATCTAATACTAGACTCCCCATACTGAGAAAGTGTAATCTAATACTAGACTCCCCCATACTGAGAATGTGTAATATAATACTAGACTCCCCATACTGAGAATGTGTAATCTAATACTAGACTCCCCATACTGAGAATGTGTAATCTAATACTAGACTCCCCATACTGAGAACATATAATCTAATACTAGACTCCCCATACTGAGAATGTGTAATCTAACTGAGAATGTGTAATCTAATACTAGACTCCCCATACTGAGAATGTGTAATCTAATACTAGACTCACCCATACTGAGAATGTGTAATCTAATACTAGACTCCCCATACTGAGAATGTGTAATCTAACTGAGAATATGTAATCTAATACTAGACTCCCCATACTGAGAATGTGTAATCTAATACTAGACTCCCCATACTGAGATAAATAATCTAATACTAGACTCCCCATACTGAGAATATATAATCTAATACTAGACTCCCCCATACTGAGAATATATAATCTAATACTAGACTCCCCATACTGAGAATATATCATCTAATACTAGACTCCCCCATACTGAGAATGTGTAATCTAATACTAGACTCCCCATACTGAGAATGTGTAATCTAATACTAGACTCCCCATACTGAGAATGTGTAATCTAATACTAGACTCCCCACACTGAGAATGTGCAATCTAATACTAGACTCCCCATACTGAGAATGTGTAATCTAATACTAGACTCCCCATACTGAGAATGTGTAATCTAATACTAGACTCCCCATACTGAGAATGTGTAATCTAATACTAGACTCCCCATACTGAGAATGTGTAATCTAATACTAGACTCCCCATACTGAGAATGTGTAATCTAATACTAGACTCCCCATACTGAGAATATATAATCTAATACTAGACTCCCCCATACTGAGAATGTGTAATCTAATACTAGACTCCCCCATACTGAGAATGTGTAATCTAATACTAGACTCCCCATACTGAGAATATATAATCTAATACTAGACTCCCCCATACTGAGAATGTGTAATCTAATACTAGACTCCCCCATACTGAGAATATATAATCTAATACTAGTCTCCCCCATACTGAGAATATATAATCTAATACTAGACTCCCCCATACTGAGAATATATCATCTAATACTAGACTCCCCCATACTGAGAATGTGTAATCTAATACTAGACTCCCCCATACTGAGAATGTGTAATCTAATACTAGACTCCCCCATACTGAGAACATATAATCTAATACTAGACTCCCCATACTGAGAATGTGTAATCTAATACTAGACTCCCCATACTGAGAATGTGTAATCTAATACTAGACTCCCCCATACTGAGAATGTGTAATCTAATACTAGACTCCCCCATACTGAGAATGTGTAATCTAATACTAGACTCCCCCATACTGAGAACATATAATCTAATACTAGACTCCCCCATACTGAGAATATATAATCTAATACTAGACTCCCCCATACTGAGAATATATAATTTAATACTAGACTCCCCCATACTGAGAATGTGTAATCTAATACTAGACTCCCCCATACTGAGAATATATAATCTAATACTAGACTCCCCCATACTGAGAATATATAATCTAATACTAGACTCCCACATACTGAGAATATATAATCTAATACTAGACTCCCTCATACTGAGAATGTGTAATCTAATACTAGACTCCCCATACTGAGAATGTGTAATCTAATACTAGACTCCCCATACTGAGAATGTGTAATCTAATACTAGACTCCCCATACTGAGAATGTGTCATCTAATACTAGACTCCCCATACTGAGAATGTGTAATCTAATACTAGACTCCCCATACTGAGAATGTGTAACCTAATACTAGACTCCCCCGTACTGAGAATGTGTAATCTAATACTAGACTCCCCATACTGAGAATGTGTCATCTAATACTAGACTCCCCATACTGAGAATGTGTAATCTAATACTAGACTCCCCATAATGAGAATGTGTAATCTAACTGAGAATGTGTAATCTAATACTAGACTCCCCATACTGAGAATGTGTAATCTAACAGAGAATATATAATCTAATACTAGACTCCCCATACTGAGAATGTGTAATCTAATACTAGACTCCCCATACTGAGAATGTGTAATCTAATACTAGACTCCCCATACTGAGAATGTGCAATCTAATACTAGACTCCCCATACTGAGAATGTGTAATCTAATACTAGACTCCCCATACTGAGAATGTGTAATCTAATACTAGACTCCCCATACTGAGAATGTAATCTAATACTAGACTCCCCATACTGAGAATATATAATCTAATACTAGTCTCCCCATACTGAGAATATATAATCTAATACTAGACTCCCCATACTGAGAATATATCATCTAATACTAGACTCCCCATACTGAGAATGTGTAATCTAATACTAGACTCCCCATACTGAGAATGTGTAATCTAATACTAGACTCCCCATACTGAGAACATATAATCTAATACTAGACTCCCCATACTGAGAAAGTGTAATCTAATACTAGACTCCCCATACTGAGAATGTGTAATATAATACTAGACTCCCCATACTGAGAATGTGTAATCTAATACTAGACTCCCCATACTGAGAATGTGTAATCTAATACTAGACTCCCCATACTGAGAACATATAATCTAATACTAGACTCCCCCATACTGAGAATATATAATCTAATACTAGACTCCCCATACTGAGAATATATAATTTAATACTAGACTCCCCATACTGAGAATGTGTAATCTAACTGAGAATATATAATCTAATACTAGACTCCCCATACTGAGAATGTGTAATCTAATACTAGACTCCCCATACTGAGAATGTGCAATCTAATACTAGACTCCCCATACTGAGAATGTGTAATCTAATACTAGACTCCCCATACTGAGAATGTGTAATCTAATACTAGACTCCCCATACTGAGAATGTGTAATCTAATACTAGACTCCCCATACTGAGAATGTGTAATCTAATACTAGACTCCCCCATACTGAGAATGTGTAATCTAATACTAGACTCCCCATACTGAGAATATATAATCTAATACTAGACTCCCCATACTGAGAATGTGTAATCTAATACTAGACTCCCCATACTGAGAATGTGTAATCTAATACTAGACTCCCCATACTGAGAATATATAATCTAATACTAGACTCCCCCATACTGAGAATGTGTAATCTAATACTAGACTCCCCATACTGAGAATATATAATCTAATACTAGTCTCCCCATACTGAGAATATATAATCTAATACTAGACTCCCCCATACTGAGAATATGTAATCTAATACTAGACTCCCCATACTGAGAATGTGTAATCTAATACTAGACTCCCCCATACTGAGAATGTGTCATCTAATACTAGACTCCCCCATACTGAGAATGTGTCATCTAATACTAGACTCCCCCATACTGAGAATGTGTAATCTAATACTAGACTCCCCATAATGAGAATGTGTAATCTAACTGAGAATGTGTAATCTAATACTAGACTCCATACTGAGAATGTGTAATCTAACTGAGAATATATAATCTAATACTAGTCTCCCCATACTGAGAATGTGTAATCTAATACTAGACTCCCCATACTGAGAATGTGTAATCTAATACTAGACTCCCCATACTGAGAATGTGTAATCTAATACTAGACTCCCCCATACTGAGAATATATAATCTAATACTAGACTCCCCCATACTGAGAATGTGTAATCTAATACTAGACTCCCCCATACTGAGAATATATAATCTAATACTAGACTCCCCCATACTGAGAATATATAATCTAATACTAGACTCCCCCATACTGAGAATGTGTAATCTAATACTAGACTCCCCATACTGAGAATGTGTAATCTAATACTAGACTCCCCATACTGAGAATATATAATCTAATACTAGACTCCCCATACTCCCCATCTCCAGTCCATTGTTTTGATCAGATCCTGGCCAAACAGGAGTAACAGTGATTTATGTATAACAGTACCGGGGGTTATTAGGTGATAATCATGGTTGATTCAAATGTGCAATAATGGAATATCCATATTTTGTCCTCAATAAGGGGATCTTAAAGGTTGCATAAGGTGTTAAGAAAATGTGAATAATCGCCAAAACGTGATGCATTCCCCTACTATTATATTTATCTAAATACTTTCCCTTGTCGTTGCATATCCCCATGTCAAAAATATCTCTCTCCATCTCACACATGTAACGAGGAAGCCAGCGGACAGATTCCTGTGAAATGATTCTCTTTGATACCAGCGGTGTTATATTTAATAATGCAACTGTGACAGGGTACCGAACTGACCTTTATGAAAATGAATACAAATGCCTCTCTTCTGACACATTCTGATAACTGAAGCACCTCCCCCTAGATGTAATACTAGCCACCTTAAAGATGCATTCCGGGTTCTTAAACTCAACAAACTGGATTTGATTCATAACATAAACCGCAAAATGGATGACGTAGTACACAATTAGACACGTTTTGGCTTGCGGGCACCACTTTCAAAACTACAGCCTGAAATTCTACAAAAGTTTCAGAGTGCATCTTTAATTGGCCAGTAGTCTCAGAGCTTGTCTCTTTCTCCTCTAGTGGAGAGGAGAACTCTCATCCTCTCCTTAAAAGTGTAGTCCTGTTGGTTGTCTCATGCAAGTCAGATAATGCAGAGAAGAGTAGAGTACCACTAAAATCCCTCCCCTCTGTGCTTTCCACGATTCAACTTATTCTATAAAACATTGAGCAAAGTTGAAACTGCAGACTTGAGTGGGTAGGGTAGAAGCAGAGACAGAGGTCTTTAAAATGCAGTGACCTTTCCAAATCAGCTGGTCATTAGCGTCGCTAATAAACAGTCATGTAGGAACTAGGAAGAGCTTTCTAGTTTAGGAGAGACACACACACACACAGAGGGTGTTCCACAAGCATATGGAGTAGCAAGCCAAATAGAAAAAGAAGCCAGCCAGGTTCCCCCAGGCTGGGGGGTTATGATATTTTTGCAGAACAAGCTGGATTTTGTTAGCCTTTTGTATGTTCTAAAGCTAGATTGTATTTTCAACCAGCAACTATCAGGAAATAACACTGATAAAAAAATGTCACACTTTTACAGTGTTAGTTTTATCAGCTGTTGTACAATAGGATATAAAAAAACTGAAAAATATCATTTTTACAGTAAAGCTTCTCTGCTATCAGCAATACAGGTGCAATTGAAGAATGAAGCAGGTGTTAAACATGGTCTTTGCTACACAGAAACACTTTGATTTGTCAACACTTTGATTTAATCAGTAGACCTATATTAATATATTTAAAATACCATATCATTACCTTTTAAAACAATTCAATCTGTTTTCTTTTATAATATTTTGGACCAGAGTAAGGATATTTCTCCACTAACCTACCCATCGTTCCAGAAGTCAGGAGGATTCACCATCTTCATCAAATGTTTTCATGATTTGTCTGCAGAGAATTGCCAAAAAGTCAAGCAGTATGCAAATGATTTAAAAAACGTATTTTGTACATAATGTTGCCGCTACCGTCTCTTATGACCGAAAATAACTTCTGGACATCAGAAGCGATTACTCACCACGGACTGGCAGAATGCTTTTTTTTCCTTTAAACGAGTCTGACGAGCCCGACTCAAATGATATACTGCTTTCTCGGGAACAGGCCCAGATCCCCGTGATTTGCGTGAAGAGGAGGCGGAGAAAAAGGGGCCAGAGGGCGGGCTGCCTTCTGAGAATTCCCAATAAACCTCCAATTCCTTCCATTCAGCTAGCAAACGTGCAATCTTTGGAGAATAAAATAGATGACCTACGCAGAAGATTAAACTACCAACGGGACATACAAAACTGTAATATCTCATGCTTCACGGAGTCGTGGCTGAACAGCTACACTATCAACATACAGCTGGCTGGTTATACGCTGTACCGGCAGGATAGAACAGTGGCATCTGGTAAGACAAGGGGCGGTGGACTATGTATTTTTGTAAATAACAGCTGGTGCACAATATCTAAGGAAGTCTCAAGCTATTGCTTGCCTGAGGTAGTATCTTATGATAAGCTGTAGACAACACTATCTACCTAGAGAGTTTTCATCTGTATTTTTCATAGCTGTTTACATACCACAACAGACTGAGGCTGGCAGTAAGACAGCATTAAATGAGCTGTATTCCACCATAAGCAAATAAGAAAATGCTCACCCAGAGGCGGTGCTCCTTGTAGCCGGGGACTTTAATGCAGGGAAACTTAAATCCATTTGACCAAATTTCTATCAGCATGTTAAGTGTACAACCAGAGGGAAAGTAACTCTGGACCACCTTAACTCCACACACAGAGACGCAAACAAAGCTCTCCCTCGCCCACCATTTGGCAAATCTGACCATAATTCTGTCCTCCTGATTGCTGCTTACAAGCGAAAATTAAAGCAGGAAGCACCAGTAACTAGATCAATAATAAGTGGTCAGATGAAGCAGATGCTAAGTTACAGGACTGTTTTGCTATCACAGACTAGAACATGTTCTGGCATTCTTCCGATGGCATTGAGGAGTATACCACATCAGTCATTGGCTTCATCAATAAGTGCATCAATGACGTCATCCCCACGGTGACCATGCGTACATACCCCAACCAGAAGCCATGGACTACAGGCAACATCCGTACTGAGCTAAAGGCTAGATCTGCCGCTTTCATGGAGTGGGACTCTAACCCGGAAGCTTATAAGAAATCCCTCTATGCCCTTCGATGACCCATCAAAAAGGCAAAGTGTCAATATAGGACGAAGATCAAATCATACTACACCGGCTCTAACGCTCATTGGATGTGGCAGGCCTTGCAAACCATTACAGACTACAAAGGGAAGCACAGCCGAGAGTTGCCCAGTGACACGAGTTTACCAGATGAGCTAAACTACTTCTGTGCTCGCTTCGAGGCAAATAACACTGAAACATGCATGAGAGCACCAGCTGTACCGGAAGACTGTGTGATCACACTCTCCGCAGCCGATGTGAGTAAGACCTTTAAACAGGTCAACATTCACAAGGATGTGGGGCCAGACGGATTACCAAGACGTGTACTGTGAGCATGCGCTGACCGACTGGCAAGTGTCTTCACTGACATTTTCAACCTTTCCCTGTCCAAGTCTGTAATACCAACAAGCAGACCGAAAGTAGTGCCTGTGCCCAAGAACACTAAGGTAACCTGCCTAAATGACTACCGAGTCGTAGCACTCACGTCTGTAGACAAGAAGTCCTTTGAAAGGCTGGTAATAGTTCACATCAACACATCCCACCACCCACTCCAATTTGCATACCGCCCCAACAGATCCACAGATGATGAAATCTCTATTGCACGCCACACTGCCTTTTCCCACATAGAAAAAAGGAACATCTATGTGAGAATGCTATTCATTGACTACAGCTCAGCGTTCAACACCATAGTGCCCTCAAAGCTCATCAACTAAACACCTCCCTCTGCAACTGGATCTTGAACGTCCTGACGGGCCACCCCCAGGTGGTAAAAGTAGGTAACAACACATCCGCCATGCTGATCCTCAACACAGGGGCCCCTCAGGGGTGCGTGCTCAGTCCCCTCCTGTACTCTGTTCACTCATGACTGCACGGCCAAGCACCACTCCAACACCATCATTAAGTTTGCAGATGACACAACAGTGGTAGGCCTAATCACCGACAACGACGAGACAGCCTATAGGGAGGAGGTCAGACACCTGGCTGTGTGGTGCCAGGACAACAACCTCTTCCTCAATGTGATCAAGACAAAGGATATGATTGTGGACTACAGGAAAAAGAGTACCGAGCATGCCCCCATTCTCATCGACGGGGCTGCAGTGGAGCTGGTCGAGCGCTTCAAGTTCATTGGTGTCCACATCACCAACAAACAAAACATGGTCCAAGCACACCAAGACAGTCGTGAAGAGGGCACAACAAAACCTATTCCCCCTCAGGAGACTTAAATGATTTGGCATGGGTCCTCAGATCCTCAAAATGTTCTACAGCTGCACCATCGAGAGCAGGGCACTACAGAGGGTAGTGCGAACAGCCCAGTACATCACTGGGGCCTCTATACCAGGCAGTGTCAAAGACTCCAGCCACCCTAGTCATAGACTGTTATCTCTGCTACCGCAAAGCAAGCAGTGCCGGAGCTCCAAGTCTAGGTCCAAGAGGCAGCGAAACAGCTTCTATCCCCAAGCCGTAGACTCCTGAACATCTAATCAAATGGCTACCCAGACTATTTGCATTGCCCCCACCCTCCCTCTCTGCTACTCTCTGTTGTTATCGTCTATGCATAGTTGCTTTTCACTGTAAGGTCTACAACAGCGCATGTGACTAATACAAGTTGATGTGGTTTGAAATTAGGGAGCCACTGAACAGCTCTCTTGCCGATGTAATTTGGTAGGCTACTGACGAGTCACTCACTTTAACGTCACTGTCTGGCAGGTCCTGATGGACTTCATATCGAAAATACAAAGGAGATCTTTAATTTACTTGTCCTGATGCGATACCATGGACATATAACTACATTGTGTGATTTATGAATGGCAGGGATATATGAGATTGACTTTATTCAGTCAGTTCTACACCTTTTATAAACTAGTCAAGCTTGCTGTTCGCCAATGAAAGCACAGTATAGATCCTATGCCCCACCACTCCGCGGCCTATGCTCCACCACTCCGCGGCCTATGCTCCACCACTCCGCGGCCTATGCTCCACCACTCCGCGGCCTATGCCCCACCACTCCGCGGCCTATGCCCCACCACTCCGCGGCCTATGCTCCACCACTCCGCGGCCTATGCCCCACCACTCCGTGGCCTATGCCCCACCACTCCGCGGCCTATGCTCCACCACTCCGCGGCCTATGCTCCACCACTCCGCGGCCTATGCCCCACCACTCCGCGGCCTATGCCCCACCACTCCGTGGCCTATGCTCCACCACTCCATGGCTGCCTATGAAACACACCAGGGCCCAACGTTAACTTTATTTCTCGGTTGACCAAAAATCTACTGTCCCAAACTGAATTTCTACTGGCCCGGACATAGTGTAGTTCTTAAATGCATTAGGGTAATGCAAGGCCTATAGGTTGGCGTGGCTTCTCTCTATATTCAGCTATAAATAGTTATTGTGATGTGTATTAAAAGGCTGTGTAATATAATTTAGCAATGCAAGTCATTATTTTATTCTTTAGAATTGCGTTGTATTAATTGCGTTCATTTTTGTTTCTAAAGTATGTCATTTTGGGAAGATTTGATAATAGGACGCTGACCCTTTAAGACCAACGTTCCAAAAGAGATATCGTCATGGCTACAGTAGGCTAGCCAAGAGGAATGCTAGGTCTCTTTTTGTACCATTCTTTTTACAGACTATTAACAGTAGCCAGCATATTGCTAGTATGTTTACTATGGAACGTTTACATTTGAAAATCACTTTCCTGAGAAAAAATAAATCATTGATGGGTGCTTCTTTTTGCTTTGGACAGCTCGCTTGTGCTTTGTGAAGGCATCGGCTGCATTGCAAACTCAAAGTAGACAGCCATCGGCCCTAAACCCTCAGCCCTTGAATGACGTTTTACATCGTCACATCCAAGTGTACCTTAAATGTCCCTTGCCCAAGCGAGGGAGTGTGATGGTCAGAGAGGCAACATCCTTGGAGGAAGTCTTGAAGTTGATCTTAAAAACAACCAACCTAAAGCTACGAATGTACCGAGTAAGCTAACAAATCTAGCTAGCATTCCTGTCAGGTAGCTAGCTACAGTTACCCATAGCTGGCTAGCTAGTTTTATAGTTTGGTCATTTATTCCAATACATTTCAGAATTCCAAAAATATGTTTATGAATCTAGCAACATTTTATAGGCTCCACACTATGAGACTAAGCCAATTTACCAGTGCTAAAATCACTGTATATATGCACTACCTTTCAAAAGTTTGGGGTCACTTAAAAAATGTACTTGGTTTTGAAAGAAACAGGCCTCACAAGTCCTCAACTGGCAGCTTCATTAAATAGTACCCGCAAAACAGCAGTCTCAACGTCAACAGTGAAGAGGCGACTCCGGGATGCTGGCCTTCTAGGCAGAGTTCCTCTGTCCATTGTCTGTGTTCTTTTGCCCATCTTAATCTTTTATTGGGCAAATGTGAGATATGTTTTTTTCTTTGCAACTCTGCCTAGAAGACCAGCATCCCGGAGTCGCCTCTTCACTGTTGACTTTGAGACTGATGTTTTGCTAGTACTATTTAATGAATCTGCCAGTTGGGGACTTGTAGGGCGTCTTTTTCTCAAACTAGACACTCTAATGTACTTGTCCTCTTGCTCTGCAGTGAGGCCTCCCACTCCTCTTTCTATTCTGGTTAGAGCCAGTTTGTGCTGTTCTGTGAAGGGAGTAGTACACATCATTGTACGAAATCTTCACTTTCTTGGCAATTTCTCGCATGGAATAGTCTTCATTTCTCAGAACAAGAATAGGCTGATGAGTTTCAGAAGAAAGTTCTTTGTTTCTAGCCATTTTGAGCCTGTATCTAACACAACGTGCCACTGGAACACAGGAGATGGTTGCTGATAATGGGCCTCTGTACGCCTATGTAGATATTCCATTAAAAATCAGCCATTTCCAGCTACAATAGTCATTTACAACATTAACAATGTCTACACTGTATTTCTGATCAATTTGATGTTATTTTAATGGACACAAAATATGCTTTTCTTTAAAAAACAAGGACATTTCTAAGTGACCACAAACTTTTGAGTGCTAGTATAGCAAGCTAGATTCATACTTTTTTTCTGACAAGCCTTGTTGATTAAATTTGACACTTCGTTGCCACCAGAGTTTGACATGTGACTACAGTTTACATTGAATTGTGGGTCATATCAACCCACAAGTGACCAAAGTTGTTCACTCGCTCCGTTGAGCTAAATCGAGGGCCGAGGGGGCAATGTTAGTAAATTGGACCTCCACTTAAGATGGCTATTAAACTGCTTCCAGTTTCGACGGGGATTCCCCTGAGGGAAAGTGGCTGGCGCAATGGCTGAGGCGGTAATAATAACGTGTTTGGACTGCAGCCATCGTCTCATGTACTGCTTGACTGCTTGAGAAGTTGTGACTCGCAGGAGTGTGGTGGTGGTGGTGGTGGTGGTGGTGGTGCTTGATTGAACGGCCAATCGTATTGCTCAAATACAAATATCATGACATTTACGTTTGTAATCTTCAATGATAGACTGCGACAGAGTAGTTAAATGTTAGACTGGAATGCAAAAATGCGCTGAAAAGTTAGTGACTGACGAGATCTACTGTTTTTACTGGCCGTGGGCCAACGTAAATGTCGGATCCTGCACATGAAAGAAAATAAATTAATTTGCCCGAAAAAAATAGGCTAAGTAGATTTTGATTCATCTTTACCACGTTATATGGGGGGTGCAAATTCACTCACATTAGGCTATATGGGACACCTAAAATCATGCTCTCTCTCTCTGTGTAAAGACATTTTTCTGCAGCCGCAACGCACACCCCCAGGTCCCGAGAGGCAAGACAGAAAGCAGACTGTCAAACCAGTAGTGTTTCCTTGTCATCGCTCACTTTGTGACTGACAGGCCCCTGTCCTATCAATTACATTTGCATTTTACATTTTAGTCATTTAGCACAGTGGTTCCCAAACTTTTTCAGTTAATGTACCACCAAATACCACCTCATGTGCATTTTACCAGTAAGCCTATGTTCTCATGAGTTCTAAAGTACCCTCTGTGGATAGGCTAAGTACCCCTGGTTGGGAAACACTGATTTAGCTGACACTCTTAACCAGAGCAACTTACAGGAGAAATTAGGGTTAAGTGCCTTGCTCAAGGGCACATCGACAGATTTTTCACCTAGTTGGCTCGGGGATTCGATCCAGCGTTCATTCAGTTACTGGCCCAACGCTCTTATCTGCTAGAAGATGCATATTGTTCATTCAAGCGGGAGAGGGCTTGGCAGACTTTTCTCTTACTAGCGAATTGAAAAGTAGTTAAGTTAATTTACTGTAAGTGGAAAAAGTACCCGGCTGAAAATGAGTCTGTAATCGGCTGTGTAGTCGACAGCTGGCGCTAGTGGAAAACACAACACAAACACACACACACACACCTGTATCTGACGCTCCAGAACTGCATGACCTCCCTCCCTGGTGATGTCACCTCCTGGATGGGGTATTTGTTCCTCCAGGCTCCTGCGGGTGTCCCACAGGGGCCTGGAGGGCTCGGGGCCAGCCAATATTATTTGACGAGGTCCAGGGCCATGCCCCACATGAAAGGGAGGGAGACAGTACCCATTATACAGTCAAACCAGAGGTGTTACATAACACTCTGTTATAGCTAATAAATACTGCTTGTACTATTGGTCTTAAAGAGACACTGCGGTTTTAAAACCTGTGTGTTTCTGTGATGAATGGGTTCGTTCATTTTGTTACTTGTGCGTATGTGCTAGAGCATAAGGGCAGTTGGGAACATGGCTACTTACTATAGCATTACTGTTTCCCTTTTTGATGGTACACATGCAGAGCAACGTGCAGAGCAACATGCAGAGCAACGTGCAGAGTTCAACATGCAGTTCAACGTGCAGTTCAACATGCAGTTCAACGTGCAGTTCAACATGCAGTTCAACGTGCAGTTCAACATGCAGTTCAACGTGCAGAGCAACATTGTGTTCATGTCAAAGCAATAGTGCTGGATTTAGTATTTGTTCAGTTCCCTCATTACTACCCTCGTTGCTCCAAGTAAATGTTTCACGGACCATATAGATGTTTTTCATCATAGAGTTTTGCGTCATGAAGAATCCCTGCTTTCAAACGCTCCATCTTTCATGCAATACCATTACAAAACCGGCACATCCTCATTTTTATTTTGGTTTGGATTCTTCCAAACATTTGCATTTCTCTGGGTGTGCAATAATGGGAAGTAGTGTCTTTGATCTTTGCTCATAGCTAAACGCAGAGAAGAGAATAAGGAAGAGAGACGTTGAGAAGAGATAATGAAAAGGAAAGTGGCTTCCTGCTGTGAGGGCACACCTGGACACGAGGCCTCCTCTCCAACTGGTTTGACATAGGGAATGTTCTCAAATAGTTCAGAGAACGTTAAGAAACAACGTTCTGTGGGAATTTCAGTACTTCAGCATAATGTTTCCTACAGGTTTCCTCATGGTTCTATTTAAAGTCATGTTCCCACATTGTTTCGAAAATTTTAGTCTATTCAAAGAGATGGGGAGTTTATTAGGGATTTTTGTACACGGGGAAAGAAGGGGGAATTCACCAATTACTTCACAGTCCAGAAGCCGTTCTCATTGTCCGTTCCATTCTCCAGGGGCTAAACCTAAAACTTGGCTCAGCTGCTCCTCCATTGGCACCTCTGACGGCTTGGTCTCTGTGGTAGCCTTCTTTGGGGAAATAGTGTAGAGTACATCACGTGCATTCCATTTCTTTAGCAAATTCACATGGTAAATATGGGTCAGGTGCCAACATCCCGGCTGTCTGACCCTATAGTTAACTTCACCCACCTCCTCAAAGACTTCGAATGGCCCGTTCCATCGGGCCAAAAACATGCATTATGAGGTGGGGACCAGCACCAACACTTTGTCTCCTGTCTGAAAGTCCCTTTGTTGTGCCCCTCTGTTGTACACCCACACTTAGGCCTCCTGGGCTTCCAGCATGTGTTCCCATACCAGGGGCCACAGGGTTGCCATCTGATCGCTCATGTCTCCCACGTGCACCACCAAGGTTCGGTGGTGCGACAGTAGATTTTCCCAGGCTTCTTTAGCCACTTCCAGCGGTCCTCGGGGTCATCTCCTGTACAGGATTTTGAAGGGAGAGAATCCTTTTGAAGCAGCTGGTCCCAATTCTTTCCGTTGGCCTCCATCACCTTCTTTATCATCTGCTTCAGGGTACGATTGAATCTTTCCACCAATCCATCAGTCAAATCACATTTTATTTGATGGTCTGAGGGTGTGAGGGTGATACACTGAGGTGCGCAACTGGGTTATTTTCATTAGCTTGCATAGATCCTTCATGATTCATGACATGAACGTGGTGCCCTAGTCGGTCAATATCTCGTCGGGGATCCCTACTTGGGAGAACAGCATGACCAACTCGCGTTTCCCTTGGTGGCCATGGTGAGCAGGGTAATGGATTCCAGGTACCTGGTGGCATAATCCAGAATCACTAGAATGTATTGGTGTCCTCTGTTGCTCTTGGGTAGAGGTCCCAGCAGGTCCATTGCGATCCTGCTGAAAGGGACTGAAATAATGGGTAGGAGAATTAAGGGACTACGAATCCGACAGTCCAGGTCGCAAGGGTAATCTCACAGATATTGTTCTCTCTTCTCCCACTGTTCATAAAGCACGTTTCTCTCTCCATTCTCTGCCCCTTTGTGCAGGCTGCTTCCTCCTTATCCCCAAGTACTCCCTGGCTTATTGACCCACAGCCTCCCCTCGTTGGGGGAGGAAGTCCATATAAGGCTCGGGGCCAGAGCCAGCGGGCTGCAACATATATCCCCCCAATACACACTCCCCTCACCTCTCCCTGCCGTCTGCCACAATATGTTGAGCTCTTTGGCTCTTAGACAAAATACATAAAACCTTTAAAAAATCAAAAATTATGCAAATGTCTGTCTGGCTCTGACAAATACTGTATTATTGTCTCATTCGAAGGACAGTTTTCAATGAGAAATGGTCCTGTTAGGATGATCTGATGGGTTATAACTCAGGAATTGCTTATTTTTACGTTATTAGCTCAGGAATTGTTTTGTGTCATTACATATAGCCGGGAAGAACTATTGGCTATTAGATAGGCGGTAACTCACCAGAACTTGCAGAATTATGACCAGGATTACGACTTTCCTGGAGCGGATCCTTTGTTTGTTCTTTCCAGAGCAATTTATTCCAGAGGCTGACCCAAAACAACGCCGGCAGAGGAGAGGTACTCGAGGCAGTCTTCTGGTCCGACTTAGGAAGTGTGCACAACACCCACCACTCCTGAGTATTTTAATCGCTAATGTCCGATCTCCGGATAATAAAATTGACGAGCTCAAGGCCAGAGTTTCTTTTCAGAGAGACACCAGGGATTGTAACATACTCTGCTTCACAGAATCATGGCTCTCTCGAGATATACTGTCTGACTGTAAAGTCAGTTGGGTTCTCAGTACATCACGCCGACAGGAACAAAAATCTCTCCAGGAAGCAGAAGGGTGGAGATATATGTTTTCTGATTAACAACTTATGGTGTAACTGTGATAACATACAGGAACTCAAGTCCTTCTGTTCATCCGACGTAGAATATCTCACAATCAAATGCCGACCGTATTATCTCCCGAGAGAATTTTCGTCAATAATAGCCACAGCGGTCTATATCCCGCCCAAGCGAATACCATGATGGCCCTAAAAGAACTTATGAACTGAACTTCACGCTAACTGGAAACCACACATCCTGAGGCTGCATTCATTGTAGCTGAGGATATTAACAAAGCAAATTTGAGGAAAAGGCTCCTGAAATTCTATTAACATATTGATTGTTGTACTTGAGCTGCTAAAACTCTCAACAATTGTTACACTACCTTCCAGAATGCATATAAGTCCCTCCTGTGCCCTCCATTCAGCAAATTGGACCATGTTTCCATCTTGCTCCTCTTATAGGCAGAAACTCAAACAGGAAGCACCCGTGGTAAGGACTATTAAATGCTGGTCTGACTTATTGGAATCCACGCTTCAAGATTGTTTTGATCACGTGGACTGGGATATGTACAGAGTAGCTTCAGAAGATATATCGACACCAATACCGATACCAATACCGATACAGTGAATGAGTTTATCAGGATGTGCATAGGAGATGTTGTACCCACTGTGACTACTAAAATCTACCCCAACCAGAAATCGTGGATAGATGGGAGCATTCCCGCAAAACTGAAAGCGAGAACCACCGCATTTAACCAGGGCAAGAAGACTGGGAATTTGGAAGAATACAAACAGTGTACTTGTTCCCCCCGCAAAGAAATCAAGCATGCTGAACTTCAGTATAGGGACAAAGCTGAGTCCCAGTTCAACGGCTCAGACACCAGATGTATGTGGCAGGGTCTACGGATGATCACAGATTATAAAAGGAAAACCAGCCACGTTGCGGACACCGATGTCTTTCATCCAGACAGGCTGAACACCTTCTTCACTCGCTTTTGAAGATAATACTCCGTTGCCGATGTTAGTAAGACATTTATGTGTGATAACCCTCGCAAGGCAGCTGGCCCAGATGGTCGTCAGAGCATGTGCTAACCCTCACAAGGCAGCCGCGTCGTCCGAGCATGCGCAGACCAGCTGGCTGGTGTGTTTACAGATATATTCAATTTTTCCCTATCCCAGTCTGTTGTCCCCACATGCTTCAAGATGGCCACCATTGTCCCTGTACCTAAGAAAGCAAAGGTAATTTAACTAATTGACTATCGCCCCATAGCACTCACCTCTGTCATCATGAAGTGCTTTGAGAGATTAGTCAAGCATTATGTCACCTCCAACTTACCTGCCACCCTAGACCCACTTCAATTTGCTTACCGCCTCAATAGATACACAGACGATGAGATCACCACCATACTGCACACGGCCCTATCCCATCTGGACAAGATGCATACCTATCTAAGAATGCTGTTCATTGACTATAGCTCAGCATTCAACAACATAGTACCATCCAAGCTCATCATCAAGCTCGAGGCCCTGTGTCTGAACCCTGTCCTGTGGAACTGGGTCCTGGACTTCCTGACGGGTCGCCCCCAGGTGGTGGAGCTATGAAACAACATCTCCTCTTCGATAATCCTCAACACTGGGGCCCCACAAGGGTGCGTGCTCAGCCCCCTTCTGTACTCCGTTCACCCATGACTACGTGGCCAAGCAAGCCTCCAACTCAATCATCAAGTGTACAGATGACACAACAGTAGTAGGCTTGATTGCCAACAACGATGAGACAGGGAAGAGGTGAGGGCTCTGGGTGTGTGGTGCCAGAAAAATAACCTCTCACTCAACGTCAACAAAACTAAGGAGATGATGTGGACTTCAGGAAACAGCAGAGGGAGCACCATATCCACATTGATGGGACCGCAGTGGAGAAGGTGGAAAGCATCAAGTTCCTCTGCGTACTCATCACTGGAAAACTGAAATGGTCCACCCACACAGACAGTGTGGTGAAGAAGGCGCAACAGTACCCCTTCAACCTCAGGAGACTGAAGAAATGTGGCTTAAAACCTAAAACCCTCACAAACTTTTACAGATGCACAATTGAGAGCATTCTGTCGGGCTGTATCACCGCCTGGTATGGCAACTGCACCGCCCATAACCGCAAAGCTCTCCAGAGGGGGGTGCAGTCTGCCCAACGCATCACCAGGGGCAAATTTCCCACCCTCCTGGACACCTACAGCATCCGATGCCATAGGAAGGCCAAAAAGATCATCAAGGACATCAAACACCCGAGACACTGCATGTTCGCCCCGTTATCATCCGGAAGGTGAGGTCAGTACAGGTACATCAAAGCAGGGACCGAGAGACTGAAAAACAGCTTTTGTCTCAAGGCCATCAGACTGCTAAACAGTCATCACTAGCACATCAGAGACGGCTGCCTATAGATATAGATTAGAAATCACTGGCCACTTTTAGAAATGGATCACATGCCGCTTTAATAATGTTTCCGTATCAAGCATTACTCATCTCATGTGTATAAACTGCACTCCACACTATTCTATGGTATCTTAGTCACTTTTAAATTATGTTTACATATTGCATCACCCATTTCATATATATATATACGGCATTGTATTATGCTATGCTATGCTACACCACTGACTGTTAAACAGCCATCTCCAGCACATCAGAGGCTGCTGCCTATAGATTAGGAATCCCTGGCCACTTTAAGAAAATGAAACACTAGCCACTTAAATAATGTCTCCATATCTTGCCTTACTCATCTCATATGTGTAAACTGTACTCTATACTATTCTACAGTATCTTCGTCACTTTACTTGTGTGTAAACTTTGCCTCACCCATCTCATGTGTATATACTGCACTCTATACTATGCCACTGTATCTTAGTCCAATGCTGCTCTGACATATATGTATATATATTCTTAATCCGTTAAATGGCCTGCTCTGATACCGCCAGCTTAAAAACGACCTAATTGGCTTTTTAGGTGGAGATTCCATAATATTTGTCAAACAGTGAATCAGGACAAACACACCCAGTCCATCTGTAACATTACAAATGACAGACTAAACCTTTAAGAGCTGAGATGTTAGATAACCGGCATTGACTGCCTTCCTTCCTCCCACGGTCTGCCAATGGTTCAGGAGCACATTAAGTTCAAGAGAAATGGTCACAGTGATGGGTAATTTGCAGATGAACTCTCCACACTTTGATATTGGCTTTTAAATACCAACCTCTATAGCCAGCAGGCTTAAGTACAGTATGATGGAATTAACTGGTATTGTTGACCTGCTCGTACTTCCTGGATTCTGCTCTTCATTCTGGTAAGTGTGTAGCTAGAAGTGCAAAGGCATTTATTTGATGATACAGTTTTATAAAAGCCTTATTTTCTGTAAGAGACTGCAAGTTGCGTGATGTATACTGGTTTCTGAAGAGATTCAATGCACTATGTCTGTACTAGAGGTCGACCAATTATGATTTTTCAACGCCGATACCGATTATTGGAGGACCAAAAAAGGCGATACCGATTAATCAGCCTATTTATTAATTTCTTATTTGTGATAATGACAATTACAACAATACTGAATGAACACTTATTTTAACTTAATATAATACATCAATAAAATACATTTAACCTCAAGTAAATAATGAAACATGTTCAATTTGGTTTAAATAATGCAAAAAACAAAGTGTTGGAGAAGAAAGTAAAAGTGCAGTATGTGCTATGTAAGAAAGCTAACGTTTCAGTTCCTTGCTCAGAACATGAGAACATATGAAAGCTGGTGGTTCCTTTTAACATGAGTCTTACATATTCCCAGGTAAGAGGTTTTAGGTTGTAGATATTATAGGAATTATAGGACTATTTCCCTCTATACCATTTGTATTTCATTAACCTTTGACTATCGGATGTTCTTATAGGCACTTTAGTATTGCCAGTGTAACAGTATAGCTTCCGTCCCTCTCCTCACTCCTACCTGGGCTTGAACCAGGTACACATCGACAACAGCCACACTCGAAGCAGCGTTACCCATGCAGAGCAAGGGAAACAACCACAGGCTCAGAGGGAGGGACGTTTGAAACGCTATTAGCGCGCGCTAACTAGCTAGCCATTTCACATCAGTTACACCAGCCTCATCTCGGGAGTTGATAGGCTTGAAGTCATAAACAGTGCAATGCTTGACGCACAACAAAGAGCTGCTGGCAAAACGCACGAAAGTGCTGTTTGAATGAATGTTTACGCGCTTGCTTCTGCCTACCACTGCTCAGTGAGATACTTAGATACTTGTATGCTCAGTCAGATTATATGCAACGCAGGACATGCTAGATAATATCTAGTAATATCATCAACCATGTGTAGTTAACGAGTGATTATGATTGATTGTTTTTTATAAGATAAGTTTAATGCTAGCTAGCAACTTACCTTGGCTTACTGCATTCGCGTAACAGGCAGGCTCCTCCTTGTGGAGTGCAACGAGAGAGAGGCAGGTCGTTATTGCGTTGGACTAGCTGTAAGGTTGCAAGATTGGATCCCTCGGGCTGACATGGTGAAAATATGTCATTCTGCCCCTGAACGAGGCAGTTATCCCACCGTTCCTAGGCCATCATTGAAAATAAGAATGTGTTCTTAACTGACTTGCCTAGTTAAATAAATGTATAAAAAAATACCAAAAATACCAATTTCCGGTTGCTTTGAAAACTTGAAATCTGCCCTAATTAATCGCCCATCCCGATTAATCGGGCGACCTCTAAGCTGTACGACTCAGTAGTTTTGTTAATCAAGCCAACATTTTGACAAGATGCACAGTCTAAGAGAACCTCAAACTAAATGTGTTCCTGCTTTCATATCAAACACTAAGACGTTAATTCACCTAAAGCTGAGGAGAGGAGTTATTCATTACATGATGGTGAATGCAAATACAGTATGTCATCATTATTCCAAGGGCTGTAGAATAAGACCATAACCTGAAAAAATATGGATTCGTATTTATTCACTCAGATTCTGATTTGGTTAAGCATGACATACAGAGAAGTCTGCTGTGCTTTTAACTTACTATTTTAGATAGAGAAAGAGCTTTTCTCAAAACGGAGATCAATAATTGTGTCGTTTTTTATTTCTGTGCTTCCAGACCTCCACGGCCACTGTGAATATTGTGGTCACTGATGTCAACGATAATGACCCTGTCTTCGATCCGCTCCTGCCCCAAAACCTAACCGTTACAGAGGAGGAGGCCAACTGTTTTGTGGGCCAAGTAAAGGTAAGTCTGCCCTTATGTCCGCCATTCTGTGTACTCACTCTATAATCCACATTACTGAATCATCCATAGACCCTTGTAGAATGGACTCATGTTATGATACAGTAGATCTGTCTGATGAGTAAGTCAGTGCACTGTGGCTGGTTAGCCGTGTAGAGTAATATTTCTGTGGTACTGAATCTATGAACGTACATTGCAGCTTGCATTGGCATAATGTCCAAGAGGCCTTTGACATTGAAAGTCTGTCCCAATGCGGTTTGACTTACATGTACCTGGCTTGCAGCAGTACACCCTACTGTTCCTCTGTGACTCTGGTGTCTGTCTCCCGCTTACTCTCCCTGTCCCGTTTGGCTAATTGTAGTTAGTGGCCCTCAGGGATGTGAGGGTGCCAAGGCCCAACTCTGCGCTTGGCCTGCCGATCCCCCCCGGTCTCCCAGCATGTGTGCCCAGCTGCCAAGAGCCCCAAAGCAGGGAGGCCCGTATCTTTCGGTTATCACTATGGCAACAGCATCCAGAAACAATAAAAAAACACAATATTTACCTCTTACATTTAAAGAGAGGGCTCCCTGCCCGGTCCGCTGTTGATAATTTTCCAATTAAATAAATGAAATTTGAATCATTTGTCACGTTCAGGGACATCCCATAATGAGTAGCTTTGTTGGGCTCTGTTAAGCTGCAAGGAGCTGTAATTAGTGGTGTGGATAATAGGGCTGGGGATTGTTTGTGGAATAAGCGGAGGATAATGTAGGCAGACATCTTTGGTGGGACTCTGTGTTTTTTTTCTACAGTACAGCAGACCGCTGTGTTGTGAATAATTAGATTGTTTACGTGTGTGTGTGTGTGTGTGTGTGTGTGTGTGTGTGTGTGTGTGTGTGTGTGTGTGTGTGTATGTATGTATGTATGTATATATATATATAATATATATATAAGATATAAGATATATATATATAAGATATATATATATAAGATATAAGATATTATATATTATATATAAGATATTATATATATATATATATATATATATATATATATATAGTGGTGCCTGGAGAAGTGGGTATGCCCCCAAAAATTCCAAACCGCCCATTCGGTGAAGGAAAGGCACCCTGTGTAAAAAAAAATTCTATGAGATACAGTGATATCCACACTGAATGACCTAAAATGATGAATCCCATATTTGTCTTTCACAGTCAGGCCAACCCAAGCTGTACCGTGCAGTAGGCTAATAGTAGGACCTACTATTGAAACAGATAAATTAGGCTGTCAACTGAGTCTGAAATTCAAAGTTTTCCATTTTTTCAGGTTTTTGCTCTCAAAGTCCATAACAATGCTTAAATCACATCAGCAGACAACTTTTGAAGTCTGGCAAAAATCCAATACATGTAGTTTTTTTGTGTAGTTACCCTTTAATTGAAGTGTGCAGGCACCTAGCACTGTTGTTTGATTAGCATTGTTTCTGTAGCACATGAGATGAGGTTTGCAAAATGAATGGCCACTGGATTTATGCAAATAATGCCAGGTAGGCATAGGCTACTTTATAGCTAAATATTTAATAGAGAAGGTTTTTGGGAAAGCCTTTCCATCTACCAGAAGACAGTTAGGCCTATCATTACTATCCATATTTTTCCTGTTCCATAATTGTTTGAAATCTGGATGTTTTACTTCATATTATGAGACATGTCTTACCTTCAAAGTAACCTGTAGCCCAAACCCTACCAGAGAAAGGTGGAGGCAATTATTTGTACAAAGACTTCCTCATTATGCGTTCTCCTGTTCTATTTGTTCTATTCTTTTTTTCCAATGTCTAGCAGCCAATGGGATTATCCTAGTCATATTAGCAACACATGATAGTTGTTGCATCTTTAGATCTCCCCTCTTTGAGCATTTCATTACTGCGCCTAAAATGGGAAGAAATAATAGTTTATCAAAATGTTAAGCTAAACATTCCCATCTGTTCCATCAGCCCTATTAATTGATATGGCGTATACCTCCACTACACTACTTTGATACGCATCAATGGGGATTAAGAAGTGAGTATAGGCAATGCCCACTAAAATATAAATGGGCAAAGAGTGAATACCTGTGTTTACACTCCACTACACCACTGTGTGTGTGTGCGTGTGTGTGTGCATGTGTGCGTGTGTGTGTGTGTGTACGCGTGTGCGTGCGTGGCTAGACTCCCAAACCTGACCCTTCATTTCCTCCAAACTGACAATCATTCCAACCACATAACATGGCCTCCAGTGGAGAGTTTGGGACACGCTCCCAACTCTAACATTCCATGTTTGTCCCCCCCACAGCTAACCTGGAGCAAAACCATGGACCACAAGCCACATTAAAGCTGGCCAGAGGCCCTGATGTGTGCTATCAGAATATATCTCAGCCAAACATGACCATCAACACTAACTCTCCCGCCAAACTGAAATATTTGATCAAATAAGCTCTCAGATATGATCAATTACTGCAATAACATCTCGGAATGTGCAATTGATCGGCAAGTCGCTCGTACTGGCTCAGCATATGATAAGACAAGTGGGATTTGTGTAGCTACAGAGGCTACAGTATGCACATCGAAATGAGCAAGCCTTTATGGAACACTAAGCACTCAACCATCTGCCCTTCCTCAATCTGCCAACGCATGGATATTAAAGTTTTTTTTATGATTGCTTAGGCACTATCTTTGAAACTATAGGCTATTTTTGCAAAGCTCTACACACCGACCACAAAACCTTACACCAAACCAGCAAAACATTATACACCTCTTGCAAAAGCAAACAATTCTTGTAAAAACTCTTCAAACTCTTTTAAAAAATGTTTAATGTCTACAGTACACACAAACCATCATTTAAATGAGCACACTAAGCACCAACTACCCGCTGATGGTACAAATTAAAAACTTTTGGCTTTTGCTTTTTCTGTGTGCAGGGCATAGCAGTTTGAAATAAAGTTTTGTCATACATGTATTAAACACACACACACACAGGTATCCAAATGTTTTCTCAATATGTTATAACACTCCTCAAACAACAAAAGCTCAGTTGAAGAAAACTAAAACATTTGTTCTAGAAAAAAAAGAACATAAACAAATGTGGCTCCATCTCACCTTCTTTGTGGGTCTGGTCATAAGACTTCATCCACATCACATGTTGTCTTCAGCTGGGCAGCATGGAAAGTATTGTCTGGAGTGCCGTATTCAGGCCTGGCATGACCCCTGATCCATGTCTCCACAAGCCTCCTCTATTGCCTGTAGAAGGGGTATGTGTTGGTGGGGCTGGTGATCATACACCTTCCAACCACATGCAGAGAAGAATTCTCCAATAGGATTCAAGAACGGAGAGTATGGGGGAGATTGAGTGTGATGAAAAGTGGGTGACCTGTGAACCAATTGCGGACCACAGCAGCCCGGTGGAAACTAACATTGTCCCAGATGATAACGTACCTGGGTTGTTCTGGCCCCTGGTCATTAGGGATTCGTCTGTTGTTGAGGGTGTCCAGAAATATGATCATGCGTGCAGTGTTATATGGGCCTAGAATTGCATGATGGTGAAGGATGCTGTTTTGACTAATAGCCGCACACATTGTTATGTTGCCACCACGTTGTCCCGGGACATTGATGATGGCACGGTGTTCGATGATATTTCT
Organism: Oncorhynchus tshawytscha; assembly: GCF_018296145.1. Lineage (NCBI taxonomy): Eukaryota > Metazoa > Chordata > Actinopteri > Salmoniformes > Salmonidae > Oncorhynchus > Oncorhynchus tshawytscha. Next base: position 21,144,349 of record NC_056452.1, on the reverse strand, counting down.
GCCGCAGCCCCTTGTTTTTGCAAGGTTGAAACCTGTCTCATCCACATATATTAGCTCATGATGCACTGCATCTGCTTCTAGCTCCATGACTCTCTGAAAGAGTCAAGACAAGACAATGTAGCACAGTAGGAAAAGACAGGGATCAGTCAATATGATGTAGCACCATACACTTCCAGATCCAGTACCAATGATAGGATAGTATAGCTTACCTGCACATATTCATATCTCACTTGTTTTACACGGTCTGAGTTACTTTCGAAAGGGACTCTGTACAACTGCTTCATCCTAAATCTATTGTGTTTCAGTAGATGAGACAGTGCAGAGAGACTCACTCTGTTGACGTTTTGGTAATATGGTGTTATCTCATTATGTGGTCCTGCAGTTCTCGGAGTCTGATGCAGTTATTTGCAATGACCATATTTACAATGTGGGTCTCCTGCTCTGGTGGGGTAACAGTCAACCTCCTCCACCAGATAGTTGTTTTTGCAGTTCTGTAAAAACATTTGAATGGTTTTAGTGATAGATCCTTCTCATTATGAAAGTACAGTACATATTACTGTACCAGTAAGACTACAGCCCTTACAGTTACTTACCGGTTATCATTTTGAAATATCCGGATGATACCTGCAACAGTTTAACGGCTCAGATTAGGATGAACCCATTGCCCAGCCTCCCTCATGCTCATCCCATGGTTATCAACATGGTCAACCACAGTCGCTCTGATTTCATCAGTTATTGTGTTCCTGACTACCCTTCCACTTCCTCTTCCCCATCCTCTCCTTCTCCCACGTCCTCCCTGTCCTCTTCCTCATCCTTTTCCTCCTCTAGTTCTCACCCCTCTTACTCTCTGTCCAATATAGGCCTCCATTGTTGTCCCAACGAAATGTTTACCTGTGGACTATTTATAGTGCTCAAGCACTGATTTGTGTACTCCTTATATAAAACTGTTTTCACATTTGTCAATGTGGAAAGGCAATTGGCGAAATAGTGTAGCATTGTAGAGACCAATGTTTCCAGTTTTTCTAGAAGTGTGTTATTACATTGCAAACTGAGTGTAAAGCAGTGAGTTGTGTTTACAGTTTTGCAGAAAGTGTGTTGTGAAATTACACACTGAGTGTAAAGCAGAGAACGTGCATTCAGTTTGCCACACATGGTAAATGCATTGGCTACAAGTGTTAATGGTTTCAGAGATAGTGCATCAAGAATCACTGTTAGTGTTTAAGCATTCAGAAAAAACTGTAGTACCAACGGTGGGCAACCTTGTGTGGGGTGGTATTATTTATAAACTGGGTGGTTCGAGCCCTGAATGCTGATTGGCTGACAGCCGTGGTATATCAGAACGTATACCACAGGTATGACAAAACATGTATTTTTACTGCTCTAATTACGATGGTAACCAGTTCATAATAGCAAAAAGGCAGCTCGGGGGTTTGTGGTATAATGTTGATCGAAGTGATCCAAGGTACTGTCTGCAAGACAAATTAGTTTGAATATGTGTCAGCGACGGGATGAAAATCATTGGCTGATTGGAATTGATGTCTAAGACTTGTCTAGTTTGCTTCTATTATCTCGTTGATAGCACTATCAGCCCATCTCCAATGTTTTACTTGGCACATTCTGCCTGCTACTGAGCGGCATTTTGCTCTGTTTATCAAGCCAGCAAGACCCATTACTGCCTTCACTTTACGAGAGAGAGCAGGCAGCAAGACAAGTGAAGCAGAAATCACTGTTCTCTCTCTGGCTCGGTGTGCAGTCTCTTCCTCACTAGATAATGACACTATTCCCAAATTGTGGTATTTACCGGTTGGGTCTGGGGTGATGCACGGTGTTAGACATATCTCTGCTTCTCTTCCATACAGGTTTTAATGAACTTTTAATTGATTTTCTGAGAAAATGTATGCTTTCAATACCAGGTTCTGGTTCCTTTAGAAGGTAATAAAAAGGTATTGAATTAATTCCATCACTGACTGGATACTGTAGCTATCGTCATGCTTTTGGCCTGGCTGTTGTGCTTTCAGACTACAGTCGAGCCAACATGTTCTTTGTTATTTTTCATGGTAGGATGTTGCACACCAGACATTAACAGCAGGAACATCATTTGGGTATTTTTTTCTACTTTTTGCACCCCATTGCAATATGCTTTGAGTGAAGGCAATTTTCGTTTTTATGTGTATGAAAATTTAAATCCAATCCTGTCTCATTATCTCTGGTCGAAAAGAAATGTTCTCTGAAAATAAACCTTTTCCAAAGTAAATTATCACTCATCTTTTATTAGAATAAGTTTCATTTTCAAGATCGTGTATCTTTTCATCTATCAATGACTTCTAGCTCCCAATCTCGAGGTGAGATGTTATGTCTTGATCCTCCTTTATTCAATGGGATCATGGCGTCTCATTCCTACAAAGACCTCCCAGTACAGATGTAGGATCTTCATTTCATCACCCTGTTGCAGGAGAATGTTCCTGTACATTGGTGGTTTAAAAGGCTTCTGAGATATGTAATTTCTTCTTTGCATGAGCTATATGTTCCGTTACCTCATTAGTGGTTTGGAAAACCTCCTCCACTGTTCTCAACCTCGATCAAATCCTGAAGAGAAATGGAGGGATTCATGCGGAGTACAAAACAAGCCTTACGGTATACAGACAGCGCTGCTTAACTTGCACAATGTTCTTCATTTGCATTACAGAGGACACAGTTTGGAGAGTGTGTTAAACTGTTACACTGTACCTGTTTAAGGCTGTCAGCTTGGGGCCTGCGTACTGCTCTCTCCCTGCTGTTGAAACAGGTGTCTCGTCGTGTGTGTGTTCCTCCCTATTGGTTTATGCATGATGCTTACCATATGGATGGTCTAACTCCCCCTGTGTCTCCCTCATCATCCATCCCTCCATCTATCTATCCATCCATCCATCTATCCATCCTTCCATATTTCCATCCCTCCATCCATCTATCCATCATCTATCCGTCTATCTACCCATCCATCCATCCATCTACCCATCATCCATCCATCCCTCCATTTATCCATCCATCCCTCCATTTATCCATCTATCTATCTATCCCTCCATTTATCCATCTATCCATCCTCCATCTATCCATCCATCCATCTATCCATCCAGGCAACAGATCCAGACGTGGGGGTTAATGGCCAGGTGTGCTACCGACTGGTCAATCACGCCGACCTCTTCAGGATCAACTCCAACGGCACCATCTCCACCGCAGTGCCTTTGGATCGAGAGGTCAGGGGTCAGTATGACCTCATGGTGGAGGCGGAGGACGGAGCGGAGGAGGACCCCAGGAGGACCACACTGACTCTGTCGGTGACCGTGGTGGATGTGGATGATAACAGCCCGGTGTTCTCACAACCATCCTATATGGTCAATCTGCCGGAGAATAGTCCTAAGAACACAGTCATCCTGCAGTTTACCGTGAGTTTTCGTGTGTGTGTGTGTGTGTGTGTGTGTGTGTGTCCAAGAGTGCACAGCATGCTCCATACACACTCAGCAGCAGGGGTATATACTACTTCAAACACTCCACAGTCCAAATGCATCCTCTTGTACATCAAAGCACACAAAGCCAGGAGGTACATGGTTAGCCTAGAGCATATTGACAGAGCATATCAAAACCTCAGACATGGCCTCGCTATTCAGTCACATGCTGCCAGGAAAGGGCAAACAGGAGCTTCAGATTCCCGCACAGCGGTCGCTGCCTTTTGTTACATCAAATTACACCAAGTATCTATACCAACCAACCAACCATACAAACAAACAAACAAACAAACAGAACATGACTCTCTGAGTGGAATAGAAACCGAAAAAGACAAACCACCCAATTTTTCCCCCATTATTTTTCAAGATCCTGTTTCTATTTGTGTTCAACAAGAACCTTTCCTTTTAGAATTGTGATTATTTGTGTTTTAAATTTGATCCTAAAGTTGAGCCTGGACTAACTAGAATTGTGGTTATTTGTTGTTGGCCAGCCCAGAGAATACTTTTTTATGAGACCAGTCATGTCTCCCTTTGTTGGGCTAATCATGGAACATTTCAGGTGGGGTTGGTTGATTGACAGTTGCCATGACAATGACTGTCTGGTCCAAGTACACTGATCCCTCTGCAGTGACAAACCTATCAACACCTTCTGTCGCTCCCCACGCCACACCGAACCTGCTGATACGCTGATATTTTGGGCAAATTAGTGGGGCCACTGATGACTGAGCTAGCATGGTAGGGGGTTTATCTGTGTATAGGCCCAAAGATATTCTTCCCCAATACACACTCCATGTTAACACACTCACCTCCACCTGAAAGCACTCCACAGACAGGGATGAATCCATTAATAGTGGTCTCCCTCCTGACAATGGATTTGAGTAGTTATTACTGCAGATCACTGTGATTTGTCTGACGAGTTGCCATTCTGTAGAAACTAGAATTGCTTGTCGCCTGAATAAGGGACTCAGGTTGAAATAAAGGTTGCAAAATGCTGTATAATTCGTATCATTTTCTGGCTGTTGAGACCGACTAATACGGGACACTTAACCATCCTTCCTCCTCCTCCACCTCCACCTCCTCCTTCATACCTCCTTCTCCTCCACCTCCTCCAGGCCAAAGACGCTGACCTGGACTCCAACATCACTTTCCGTATCCGGACGCAAGAGGCCAGACAACTTTTTGCTGTCAACCCAGTGACTGGAGAGCTCTCTGTGCTGCAGACGCTAGACTTTGAGACCCTGGCAGCCTCGGACCATACCTACACCTTCGTGGTGGAAGCCCTGGACAATGAAGAGAGCATGCCCCCAGGCCTGGCCACTGTCACTGTAAAGATAATGGTAAGGAAACAACCTTCCCTCTGCCTACCTCCATAACAGAGCCCCATCAGTTAAGCCACTAGGCTGTTTATCACTCACAAGCCAAAGCCATCATTCAAAGGAGAAAATGCAGAAGTGTGGCAGAAGACATTTTTTGTTGTTGTTCATAGATACATGCACAGCAAATTCTCCAGTGTTAAAATAATTATAATTGTTCACAAACATAGATATTAAAACAAACAATGAAGGGGACGTGTATGAGTTTAGGGTAAACATAGGCCCTCAAAATAAGGCCTTATGAAATAAATATGGTATTGTGTAATAAAATAAATATATACTGTACAGTTGAAGTCGGAAGTTTATATACACTTGGAGTCATTAAAACTCGTTTTTCATCCGCTCCACAAATTTCTTGTTAACAAACGATAGTTTTGGCAAGTCGGTTAGGACATTTACTTTGTGCATGACACAAGTAATTTTTCCAACAATTGTTTACAGACAGATTATTTCACTTATAATTCACTGTATCACAATTCCAGTGGGTCAGAAGTTTACATACACTAAGTTGACTGTGCCTTTAAACAGCTTGGAAAATTCCAGAAAATTATGTCATGGCTTTAGAAGCTTCTGATAGGCTAATTGACATAATTTGAGTAAATTGGAGGTGTACCTGTGGATGTATTTCAAGGCCTACCTTCAAACTCAGTGCCTCTTTGCTTGATATTATGGGAAAATCAAAAGAAATCAGCCAAGACCTCAGAAATAAATTGTAGACCTCCACAAGTCTGGTTCATCCTTGGGAGCAATTTCCAAACGCCTGAAGGTACTACGTTCATCTGTACAAACAACAGTACACAAGTATAAACACCATGGGACCACGCAGCTGTCATACTGCTCAGGAAGGAGACGTGTTCTGTCTCCTAGAGATGAACGTAGTTTGGTGTGAAAAGTGCATAACAATCCCAGAACAACAGCAAAGGACCTTGTGACGATGCTGGAGGAAACAGGTACAAAAGTATCTATATTCACAGTAAAACAAATCCTATATCGACATAACCTGAAAGGCCACTCAGCAAGGAAGAAGCCACTGCTCCAAAACCACCGTAAAAAAGCCAGACTACAGTTTGCAACTACACATGGGGACAAAGATCATACTTTTTGGAGAAATATCCTCTGGTCTGATGAAACAAAAATAGAACTGTTTGACCTCCCGGGTGGCGCAGTGGTCTAAGGCACTGCATCGCACACACACTTACACATCGCTAGCTGTGCCACCAGAGACTCTGGGTTCGAGCCCAGGCTCTGTCGCAACCGGCCGCGACCGGGAGGTCCATGGGGCGACACACTAGCATCGTCCGGGTTAGGGAGGGTTTTGCCGGTAGGGATATCCTTGTCTCATCGCGCACTAGCGAATCCTGTGGCGGGCTGGAGGCAGTGCATGCTGACCAGGTCGCTAGGGGCACGGTGTTTCCTCCGACACTTTGGTTCGGCTGGCTTCCGGATTGGATTTGCTGTGTTAATGAAGCTGTGCGGCTTGGTTGGGTTGTGTTTCGGAGGACGCGTTACTCTCAACCTTCGTCTCTCCCGAGCCCGTACGGGAGTTGTAGAGATGAGACAAGATAGTAACTACTAAAAACAATTGGATACTACGAAATTGGGGCAAAAAAAGGGGATAAAATTTAAAAATATATTTTTTTAACTGTTTGGCCATAATGACCATCATTATGTTTGGAGGAAAAAGGGGGAGGCTTGCAAGCCGAAGACACCATCCCAACCGTGAGTGGCAGCATCATGTTGTGGGGGTGCTTTGCTTCAGGAGGGACTGGTGCACTTCACAAAATAGATGGCAGCATGAGGAAGGAACATTATGTGGATATATTGAAGCAAGACATCAGTCAGGAAGTTAAATATTGGTTGCAAATGGGTCTTCCAAATGGACATTGACCCTAGGCATACTTCCTAAGTTGTGGCAAAATGACTTAAGGACAACAAAGCCCTGTCCTCAATCCTATAGAACATTTGTGGGCAGAACTGAAAAAGCATGTGCGAGCAAGGAGGCCTACAAACCTGACTCAGTTACACCACCACTGTCAGGAGGAATGGGCCAAAATTCACCCTACTTATTGTGGGAATCTTGTGGAAGGCTACCCGAAACGTTTGACCCAAGTTAAACAATTCAAAGGCAATGCTACCAAATACTAATTGAGTGTATGTAAACTTCTGACCCACTGGGAATGTGATGAAAGAAATAAAAGCTGAAATAAATCATTATCTCTACTATTATTTTGCCATTTCACATTCTTAAAATAAAGTGGTGATCCTAACTGACCTAAGACATTTTTACTAGAATGAAATGTCAAGAATTGTGAAAAACTGAGTTTAAATGTATTTGGCTAAGGTGTATGTAAACTTCCGACTTCAACTGCATATTGCTAACATATTCGCTTAGGATCTCCATAGGACCGAAAATGGATGAATGCAACAACCATGTCTCTGTCACTAACAAATAAAGTCATGGGTGCTAACTCTACAATTTACTCGAAAGGCAAGGCACTCTGGGAAATATTTGAATAGGGCTTTATACTTTACACAGCAGTGGTGGAAGAAGTCCCCAATTGTCATTCTTGAGTAAACGTATAGATACCTTAATAGAACGATACTGATGTAAAAGTGAAGGTCACCCAGTAAAATAGTACTTGAGTGAAAGTCCAAAAGTATTTAGTTTTAAATATACTTAAGTATCAAAGTAAATGTAATTGCTAAAATATACTTAAGTATCAAAAGTAGAAGTAAAAGTATACATTTTCAAATTCCTTATATTAAGCAAAGCAGACAGCACCATTTTCTTGTTTAAAAAATGTATGGATAGCCAGGGGCACACTCCAACAATCAGACATTATTTACAAAAGATGCATTTGTGTTTAGTGATTCCGCCAGATCAGAGGCAGTAGGGATGACCAGGGATGTTCTCTTGATTAGTGTGTGAATTAGACCATTTTCCAGTCCTGCTGAGCATTCAAAATGTAACAAGTACTTTTGAGTGTCAGGGTTAATGTATGGAGTAAAAAGTACAGTGTTTTCTTTGGAATGTAGTGACCACAAAAACTACCTAAGTAGTACTTTAAGGTATTTTTACTTAAGTATTTTACACCACTGCTAAGCAATGTGTTAATATAACACTGTTCCGGTTTCTATATGAATCCACAGACTTCACCATGTTGATTTGCCATGCGACTCTTTCTCTCTGTCTCGCTCTCTCGCTCTCTCACTCCCCCATCTTTCTCTCTGGTCTGAAACCACGAGCCACCCTCATCACCACGGAGCTAAAGAGAGATAAATGATCCTCCAGCTACCTCTCATTTCTCCTGGCCTGACAAAAGACAAGCTGACAGATTGATACTGTAGTACAGTGCTGTGGTATTTTATGTCTTGATGGTCATTAGGTTTTTGAGGGCTCTATTTTGTCAGTGGCCATCTGATTTATTATGTTTCAGAAGATTAACCACCAGACACTTGCTGAATGGAGATTAGCCTGCCGTTGGCCTCGGAATGACGCTCAGTAGTACAGTAGAACAGTAGTACAGTAGAACATTATTATAGTAGAACGGTACAACAGTAGTACAGTAGAACAGTATTATAGTAGTACAGTAGAACAGTATTATAGTAGAACAGTAGTAAAGTAGAACAGTATTATAATGGTACAGTAGAACAGTAGAACAGTATTATTGTAGTACAGTAGACCATTATTATGGTAGTATAGTAGTACAGTAGAGCAGTAATACAGTAGTACAGTAGAACAGTATTATAGTAGTACAGTAGAACATTAGAACAGCATTACAGTAGAACAGTATTATAGTAGTACAGTAGAGCAGTAGAACATTAGAACAGTATTATAGTAGTACAGTAGACCATTATTATGGTAGTACAGTACTACAGTAGTATAGTAGTACAGTAGAGCAGTAATACAGTAGTACAGTAGAACAGTATTATAGTAGTACAGTAGAACAGCATTATAGTAGTACGGTAGAACAGTAGTACAGTATTATAGTAGTACAGTAGAACATTATTATGGTAGTACAGTAGTACAGTAGTATAGTAGAGCAGTAGAACAGTATTATAGTAGTACAGTAGACCATTATTATGGTAGTACAGTAGAACAGTAGTACAGTATTATAGTAGTACAGTAGAACATTATTATGGTAGTACAGTAGTACAGTAGTGCAGTAGTATAGTAGTACAGTAGAGCAGTAGAACAGTATTATAGTAGTACAGTAGACCATTATTATGGTAGTACAGTAGTACAGTATTATAGTAGTACAGTAGAACATTAGAGCAGCATTGTAGTAGAACAGTAAAACAGTAGTACAGTAGTACAGTTCCTCATCTCCCACACCTTCTAATGTGTCTAATGATGTCACCATTGTCCTTGATTCTATAAGCAATATTGTGCTGCTATTTTTATTGACTTGGCCAAAGCTTTTGATACAGTAGACCATTCCATTATTGTGGGTCGGCTTAGGAGTATTGGTGTCACTGAGTGGTCTTTGGGCTGGTTTGCCAACTATCTCTCTCAAAGAGTGCAGTGTATAAAGTCAGAAAATCTGCTCTCAGACACTGCCTGTCACCAAGGGAGTACCCCAAGGCTCGATCCTAGGTCCCACGCTCTTCTCAATTTACATCAACAACATAGCTCAGGCAGTAAGAAGCTCTCATCTATTTATATGTAGATGATAAAGTCTCAGCTGGCCCCTCCCCGGATGTTGTGTTAAATGCTCTACAACAAAGCTTTCTTAGTGTCCAACAAGCTTTCTCTGCCCTTAACCTTGTTCTGAACACCTCCCAAACAAGGTCATGTGGTTTGGTAAGAAGAATGCCCCTCTTTCCACCGGTGTGATTACTACCTCTGAGGGTTTAGAGCTTGAGGTAGTCACCTCATACAAGTACTTGGGAGTATGGCTGGGCGGTGCACTGTCCTTCTCTCAGCACATATTAAAGATGCAGGCTAAAGTTAAATCTAGACTTGGTTTCCTCTATTGCAGTCGCTCCTCTTTCACCCAAGCTGCCAAACTAACCCTGATTCAGATTACCTTCCTACCCATGCTAGAGTACGGAAACATAATTTATAGATCGGCAGGTACAGTGGGTCAAAAAAGTATTTAGTCAGCCACCAATTGTGCAAGTTCTCCCACTTAAAAAGATGAGAGGCCTGTAATTTTCATCATAAGTACACTTCAACTATGACAGACAAAATGAGAAAAAAAATCCAGAAAATCACATTGCAGGATTTTTAATGAATTTGTTTTCAAATTATGGTGGAAAATAAGTATTTGGTCAATAACAAAAGTTTATCTCAATACTTTGTTGTATACCCTTTGTTGGCGATGACAGAGGTCAAACGTTTTCTGTAAGTGTTCACAAGGTTTTCACACACTGTTGCTGGTATTTTGGCCCATTCCTCCATGCAGATATCCTCTAGAGCAGTGATGTTTTGGGGCTGTTGCTGGGAAACACAGACTTTCAACTCCCTCCAAAGATTTTCTATGGGGTTGAGATCTGGAGACTGGCTAGGCCACTCCAGGACCTTGAAATGCTTCTTACGAAGCCACTCCTTCGTTGCCCCGGGCAATGTGTTTGGGATCATTGTCATGCTGAAAGACCCAGCTACGTTTCATCTTCAATGCCCTTGCTGAAGGAAGGAGGTTTTCACTCAAAATCTCACGATACATGACCCCATTCATTCTTTCCTTTACAAGGATCAGTCGTCCTGGTCCCTTTGCAGAAAAACAGCCCCAAAGCATGATGTTTCTACCCCCATGCTTCACAGTAGGTATGGTGTTCTTTGGATGCATCTCAGCATTCTTTGTCCTCCAAACACGACGAGTTGAGTTTTTACTAAAAAGTTATATTTTGGTTTCATCTGACCATATGACATTCTCCCAATCTTCTTCTGGATCATCCAAATGCTCTCTAGCAAACTTCAGACGGGCCTGGACATGTACTGGCTTAAGCAGGGGGACACGTCTGGCACTGCAGGATTTGAGTCCCTGGCGGCGTAGTGTGTTACTGATGGTAGGCTTTGTTACTTTGGTCCCAGTTCTCTGCAGGTCATTCACTAGGTCCCCCCGTGTGGTTCTGGAATTTTTGCTCACCATTCTTGTGATCATTTTGACCCCACGAGGTGAGATCTTGCGTAGAGCCCCAGATCGAGGGAGATTATCAGTGGTCTTGTATGTCTTCCATTTCCTAATATTTGCTCCCACAGTTGATTTCTTCAAACCAAGCTGCTTGCCTATTGCAGATTCAGTCTTCCCAGCCTGGTGCAGGTCTACAATTTTGTTTCTGGTGTCCTTTGACAGCTCTTTTGTCTTGGCCATAGTGGAGTTTGGAGTGTGACTGTTTGAGGTTGTGGACAGGTGTCTTTTATTCTGATAACAAGTTCAAACAGGTGCCATTAATACAGGTAACGAGTGGAGGACAGAGGAGCCTCTTAAAGAAGAAGTTAAAGGTCTGTGAGAGCCAGAAATCTTGCTTGTTTGTAGGTGACCAAATACTTATTTTCCACCATAATTTGCAAATAAATTCATTAAGAATCCTACAATGTGATTTTCTGGATTTTTTTTCTCATTTTGTCTATCATAGTTGAAGTGTACCTATGATGAAAATTACAGGCCTCTCTCATCTTTTTAAGTGGGAGAACTTGCACAATTGGTGACTCACTAAATACTTTTTTGCCCCACTGTAAGAGTGCTCTGGAGTGGCTAGATGTTCTTTACCATTCGGCCATCAGATTTGCCACCAATGCTCCTTATAGGACACATCACTGCACTCTATACTCCTCTGTAAACTGGTCATCTCTGTATACACGTCACAAGACCCACTGGTTGATGCTTATTTATAAAACCCTCACTCCCCCCGATCTGAGATATCTACTGGAGCCCTCATCCTCCACATACAACACGCATTCTGCCAGTCACATTGTGTTAAAGGTCCCCAAAGCACACATATCCCTGGGTCCCTCCTCTTTTCAGTTCGCTGCAACTAGCGACTGGAACGAGCTGCAACAAACACTCAAACTGGACAGTTTTATCCCAATCTCTTCTTTCAAGACTCAATCATGGACACTTACTGACAGTTGTGGCTGCTTTGTGTGATGTATTGTTGTCTCTACCTAATTGCCCTTTGTGTTGTTGTCCTTGTCCAATAATGTTTGTACCATGTTTTGTGCTGCTACCATGTTGTGTTGCTACCGTGCTGTGTTCACATGTGTTTCTGCCTTGCTATGTTGTTGTTTTAGGTCTCTCTTTATGTTCTGTTGTGTAGTCTCTATTGTTGTGATGTGTGTTTTGTCCTATGTTTATATTGTATTTATTTTTAATCCCAGCCCCTTCCCCGCAGGAGGCCTTTTGGAAGGACGTCATTGTAAATAACAATGTGTTCTCATTTGACTTGTAGAGTTAAATAAAGATAAAATAAAATGAATAAATAAACAGTAGAACAGTATTACAGTAGAACAGTTGTACATTAGAACAGTATTATAGTAGCACAGTAGTACAATAGAACAGTATTATAGTAGCACAGTAGAACAGTAGAGCTGTTTTACATTAGTGTAGTAGTACAGTAGACCAGTATTACAATAGAACAGTATTATAGTAGAACAGTAGAGCTGTTTTACATTAGTGTAGTAGTACAGTAGACCAGTATTACAATAGAACAGTATTATAGTAGAACAGTAGAGCTGTTTTACATTAGTGTAGTAGTACAGTAGACCAGTATTACAATAGAACAGTATTATAGTAGAACAGTAGAGCTGTTTTACATTAGTGTAGTAGTACAGTAGACCAGTATTACAATAGAACAGTATTATAGTAGCACAGTAGAACAGTAGAGCTGTTTTACATTAGTGTAGTAGTACAGTAGACCAGTATTACAGTAGAACAGTATTATAGTACTCCAGTAGAACAGTGAACTGTAGAACAGTAGCACAGTGGAACAGTAGTACATCAGTAGCACATCAGAACAGTACTACAGTAGTACAGCTGTACATAGTCTATCGGTAAATAGCCCACCCAAGTTTATCTACCTCATCCCCATACTGTTTATATTTATTTACTTTTCTTCTTTTTTGCACACCAATATCTCTACCTGTACATGACCATCATTTATCACTCCAGTGTTAATCTGCAAAATTGTAATTATTCGCCTACCTCCTCATGCCTTTTGCACAAAATGTATATAGACTCTCTTTTTTTCTACTGTGTTATTGACTTGTGAATTGTTTACTCCATGTGTAACTCTGTGTTGTCTGTTCACACTGCTATGCTTTATCTTGGCCAGGTCGCAGTTGCAAATGAGAACTTGTTCTCAACTAGCCTACCTGGTTAAATAAAGGTGAAATAAAATTAAATAAAAATTAGAGTAATACAGTAGAGCAGTTTTGTTGTGGAACAGTATTATAGTAGTACAGTAATATAGTAGTATAGTAGAACAGTATTATAGTGGTACAGTAGAATAGTATCATAGTAGTACTTTAGAACAGTAGAATAGTACTACAGTAGTACGATAGTACTGTAGTACATTATTATAATAGAACAGTAGTACAGTCGTACAGTATAACAGTATTGCAGTAGTACAGTAGAACAGTATTATAGTAGTACAGTAGAACCGTACTACAGTATTATAGTAGAACAGTAGAACAGTATTATAGTAGTACAGTAGAACAGTATTATTGTATTACAGTAGAACAGTACTACAGTATTATAGTAGTACAGTAGTACAGTAGAGCAGTATTATTGTAGTACAGTAGAACAGTATTGTAGTAGAACAGTAGAGAAGTATTATCGTAGTACAGTATTATAGTGGTACAGTAGAACAGTATTGTAGTAGAACAGTAGAGAAGTATTATCATAGTACAGTAGAACAGTATTATAGTACAGTTGAACAGTACTACAGTAGTATAGTAATACAGTATTATAGTAGTACAGTAGAACAGTATTGTAGTAGAACAGTAGAAAAGTATTGTAGTAGTATAGTAGTACAGTTGAACATTTTTATAGTAGTACATTTGAACAGTAGAACAGTATTACAGTAGAACAGTATTATAATGGTACAGTATTATGGTAGAACAGTATAACAGTTCTATTGTTCTAATGTACTACTATAAAACAGTATTATAGTAGAACAGTAGAACATTATTAAAGTAGTTTGGTTGAACAGTAGAACATTAGAACAGTATTATCGTAGTACAATAGAACAGTAGTACAGTAGAACTGTAGTACAGTAGTACAATAGTATAGTAGTACAGTGGTATAGTAGAACAGTATTATGGTAGAACAGTATTATAGTAGTACAGTAGAACAGTATCATGGTAGAACAGTAGTACAGTAGAATAGTATAGTAGTATAGTAGTACAATAGTATAGTAGTACAGTGGTATAGTAGAACACTATTATGGTAGAACAGTATTATAGTAGTACAGTAGAACAGTATTATGGTAGAACAGTAGAACAGTATTATAGTAGTACAGTAGAACAGTAGTACATTGAAACAGTAGAATATTACTTCAGTAGTATAGTTGTAGAGTTTTATAGTAGAACATTAGTACATTAGTGCAATATCATAATAAAACAATATAATAATAGAGAAGTATCACAGTAGTTCTGTAGATACGTAGAACAGTAATATAGTGGTACAGTAAAACAGTATTATGGTAGTACAGTAGAACAGTATTATAGTAGAACATTTGAACACTGGTATAGTAGAACAGTGTAACAGTATCATAGTAGAATAGTAGTACAGTATTATGGTAGAACAGTACGACAGTATTATAGTAGAACAGTAGAACAGTATTATGGTAGTACAGTAGAACAGTGGAACAGTATTATAGTAGTACAGTAGGACAGTAGAACAGTATTATAGTGGTACAGTAGTACAGTAGAACAGTATTATAGTAGTACAGTAGAACAGTATTATAGTAGTACAGTAGAACAGTAGTACAGTAGAACAGTAGAACAGTATTTTATTAGAAGAGTAGAACATTATTACAGGAGTTCAGTAGAACATTAGAATAGTATTAGTTGTACAGTATTGTGGTAGAACAGTATTATCGTAGAACAGTAGAACAATATTACAGTAGTATATCAGTACAGTAGAACTGTATGATTGTAGTACAGTATAATAGTTTTACAGTAGTACAGTATTATAGTATTATAGTAGTACAGTAGAACAGTAGTACAGTAGAACAGTACTACAGTAGTACAGTATTGTAGAACAGTACTAGATAGTACAGTATTATAGTAGAACAGTAGACCAGTATTATGGTAGTACAGTAGAACAGTATTTTAGTAGTACAGTAGAAATGTAGTACAGTAGAACATTAGAACATTCGTACAGTATAACAGTGGAACAGTAGTACAGTGGAACAGTATTTTAGTATTATCATAGTACAGTAGAACAGTATCATAGTAGTACAGTATTATTGTAGAACAGTACTACATTAGTACAGTATTATAGTAGAACAGTAGACCAGTATTATGGTAGTACAGTAGAATAGTATTACAGTATATTATAACAGTAGAACAGTAGTACAGCAGAACAGTATTATAGTAGTACATTGGAACAGTTGAGCAGTAGTATATTAGTACAGTAGAATAGTAGAACAGTATTGTAGTAGTACAGTAGAACAGGATCATAGTTAAACAGTAGTACAGTATAACAGTATTATTGTAGTATAGTAGTACAGTAGTATAATAGAACAGTAGTACAGTATAACAGTATTATTGTAGTATAGTAGTACAGTAGTATAATAGAACAGTAGTACAGTAACAGTATTATGGTAGAACAGTAGAACGTTATTATAGTAGTACAGTATAACAATTATGATGGTACAGTATTATTGTAGAACAGTACTACAGTAGTACAGTATTATAGTAGAACAGTATTATAATAGTACAGTAGTATAGTATAATAGTATTACATTAGAACAGTTGAATAGTAGTACATTAGAAGAGTAGAACAGTTTTACAGTAGAACAGTATTACAGTAGTACAGTAGTACAATATTACGGTAGAGTATTATGGTAGTACAGTAGAACAATAGTACAGTAGTACAGTAGAACATTAGAACAGTATTATAGTTGTACAGTAGTACAGTAGAACAGTCCTACAGTAGTACAGTATTATTGTAGAACAGTATTACAGTAGAACAGTATTACAGTACAGTATTGTAGTAGTACAGTAGAACAGGATCATAGTTGAACAGTAATACAGTAGAACAGTATTATAGTAGAACAGTTGAGCAGTAGTATATTAGTACAGTAGAACAGTATTGTAGTAGTACAGTAGAACAGGATCATAGTTGTACAGTAGAACAGTATTACAGTAGTACAGTAGTATAGTAGTACAGTAGAACAGTGTAACAGTATTATAGTACAACAGTAGAACAGTATTATAGTAGTACAGTATTATAGTAGTACAGTAGAACAGTAGTACAGTAGAACAGTATTTTAGTAGTGCAGTATTACAGTAGAACAGTAGAACATTATAACATTAGTACAGTAGAACAGTATTATAGTAGTACAGTAGAACAGTATTATAGTAGTACTGTGGTACAGTAGAACGGTAGAACAGTAGAAAAGTATCCACTAAAATAGATCAGGATGGTGATGTGGTATTACACTGCACTTAAACAAGACTGTAGTACTCAGCCGGTGTCCTTGAGTAGAATTATTTTGATCTAGCTGCTACATAGATATGTTTCTCATGGAAAAAGGATACTGTTAAAGAGGGACACTGGAGGACGACACCTTTGAAGCTGTGAAGCACTGCTGCTTTGTGTTAGGGTTTAGCATTCTCACTCCCTCATTCCTAACGCCTCACTCCCTCACTCGTCACGAATACGATGACCTGTGTGTTTTACCAGCCAAACAACATGGGAAAAGGAATGAAAAGTACAAATGAGGTGTATCCATCCTCCTTCCTGTATCTAAAGGGCAGGGAAACAGCTAGTGTACCTTTCCGTCTGGCGATGCTAATCGATGATTATTTGCTGTTGAGACAGAACAGTGCGGCGCGGGGTAGGATGGTAATGTAACGTGATGCCTGGTCCATGGAGACTAGAGGGAGAGTGGAGTGATTAAGCTGTGAGATCGCTTCTATGGGTTGTATAGACTTGATGAGGAAAGCATCGATAGAAACACAATAACACAGTTGAGATTCTTTGCCGCAGCATTTTCCACTCTGCCAGAGCAAAACTCACTCAGAGAACCGCTAGGCTTTATTAACAAGCCGAGGTACTGTACCAAGAATGTTTTTGTATAAATTCTGTGAGCACGAGGAGGCCAGGGAAGGATGTGTAATTTGGATACATGAATTAGCCTGGCCTCTTCTTGGACTTTGTGAGGCGACATACTCTATTGAATGCTTTAGAATGTAGCTCTGTCTTAATGATGAATAGTTGAGCAGCCACTGGACAGATTCTAGATGTTTTCTGTTCTGATCCAAGCTATCCAAGTAGCAGCACTCATTATTGGGCCTCTTCAGTCGTCAGACACAGTGTCTTCGGAAAATAAGACTTATTTAGTACTGATGTCCTCTACCAGTGACTATGGGTTTGGCATAGCTCCACATAAAGCTGTTGCTTTTGTGGTTCACACACACGGTCTAATGATCTCTCCCAAGCCTGAAGTTAAAACAGTCCCTCCGCTGCACGCCCCGCTGTGTCAGCCATAATGAAGTCTCATGGTCTGCTATTGAGTGTACAGCTCCTTCAGAAAGTATTCACACCCCTTGACTTTTTCCACATTTTGTTGTGTTACAGCCTGAATTTAAAGTTGACTAAATTGAGATTTTGTGTCACTAATCTACACACAATACCCCATAATGTTAAAGTGGAATTTTGTTTGTTGAACATTTTGGGAATGAATAAACATTTTAAAGCTGAAATGTCTTGAGTCAATAAGTATTCAACCCCTTTGTTATGGGAAGCCTAAATATGTTCAGGCGTAAAAATGTGCTTAACAAATCGCATAAGTTGCTTGGACTCATTCTGTGTTCAATAAAAACACAATTTTTGAATGACTACACCATCTCTGTACCCCACACATACAATTATCTGTAAGGTCACTCAATCAAGTAGTGGATTTGAAGCACAGACTCAACCACAAAGGCCAGGGAGGTTTTTCAATGCCTCGCAAATAAGGGCACCGATTGGTAGATGTGTAAAAAAAATTAAAAGCAGACCATGACTATCCATTTGAGCATGGAGAAGTTATTAATTATACTTTGGAAGGTGTATTGATACACCCAGTCACTACAAAGATACAGGTTTCCTTCCTAACTAGAGTTGCTGGAGAGGGTGGAAACTTCTCAGGGATTTCACCATCATGCCAATGGTGATTTTAAAACAGTTACAGAGTTTATTGGTTGTGATATAAGAAAACTTAAGATGAATCAACAACATTGTGGTTACTCCACAATACTAACCTAAATGACAGAGTGAAAATAAGGAAGGCTGTACAGAATACAAATATTCCAAAACATTCATCCTGTTTGCAACAAGGCACTTAAGTAATAGTGCCAAAAATGACATTTTTGTCCTGAATACAAAGTGTAATGTTTGTGGCAAATCCAGCACAACACATCACTGAGTACCACTCTTCATATTTTCAAGCATGGTGGTGGCTGCATCATGTTATGGGTATGCTTACCATCTGCAAGGACTAGGGAGCTTATTATGATAAAAAAATAAAGCAATAAGCACAAGCAAAATCCTAGAGGAAAACCTGGTTCAGTCTGCTTTCCAACAGACACTGGGAGACTAATTCACCTTTCAGTAGGACAAAAACACAAGGCCAAATCTACACTGAAATTGCTTACCAAGATGACATTGAATGTTCCTGAGTGGCCTAGTTACAGTTTTGACTTTAATCTGCTTGAAAATGGCTCTCTAGCAATGATCAACAATTAACTTGACAGAGCTTGAAACATGTTTTCTAATAATAATGGGCAAATATTGTACAATCCAGGTGTTCAAAGCTCTTAGAGACTTATCGCCTCCAAATGTGTTTCTACAAAGTATTGACTTGGGTGTTAATAATTACGTAAATTAGATATTTCTGTATGACATTTTGGTTTAGTACTCTGCCTAAGTGCTAATGGGAGACTCTCTAGGCCAGGCTGACAGTTGTGAAGGCCGCTGAACGATGAGCAGGGGGAAATGGTTTGCCATGTCCAGCAGCAGTGACAGTGATGGTGCTAGCTACTTCACTAATTCACAAAAATATTGAAATCAATCCAACACTCTGAAGATGCAGCATGTTAATGGAGGGTATCTGTTTACAAACTCATGCATACAGAGACATGCTTCTCATGCTGAGCATCTAACTGTGAGGGGTATCTCTCTTATTGCAGTAGTTCTCATTCTGACAACTGGAAGCATCCACATGCGAGGGCTATCTTTATTATTGTTATTATAGCATAGTAGTAGGAGCGGTATGAGCAGTAGCAATAGTACTAGTAGCAGTAGTAGTAGCAGCAGTATGAGTAGTAGTAGTAGTAATGGTAGCATGGCCTATCTCAAGGTCATCAGACTATTAAATAGCGGCTACCACCGGTTAAACACAACCTTGCACCTTAGAGGCTGCTGCCCTCTGTTCAGAGACCTGGAACACTATTCAGTGGTTACTCAACCCTGCACCTTAGAGGCTGCTGCCCTCTGTTCAGAGACCTGGAACACTATTCAGTGGTTACTCAACCCTGCACCTTAGAGGCTGCTGCCCTCTGTTCAGAGACCTGGAACACTTCAGTGGTTACTCAACCCTGCACCTTAGAGGCTGCTGCCCTCTGTTTAGAGACCTGGAACACTATTCAGTGGTTACTCAACCCTGCACCTTAGAGGCTGCTGCCCTCTGTTCAGAGACCTGGAACACCATTCACTTTAATAATGTTTACATTCAGTTTTACTCATTTCAAATGTATATATTGTATTCTACTGTATTTTAGTCAATGCCACTCTGACATGGCTCGTCCCAATATTTATATATTTCTTAATTCCATTCTTTTACTTTTAGATTTATGTGTATTGTTAGATACTACTGCACTGTTAGAGCTAAGAACACAAGCATTTCACTACATTTGCAATAACATCTGGTAAATATGTGTGTGACCAGTAAATTTGATTTTAGCAGTAGTAGTAGTAATCGTACTAGTAGTAGTATTAGCAGTAGTAGCAGTAGCAGTTGTATCAGTGTTAGTAATAGTAGTAATATTAATGATAGTAATAGTAGCAATAGTAGTACTTGTAGCAGCAGTATTTGTAGCATTATCAGTAGTAGTAGTAGTAGCAGTAGTAACAGTATTTGGAGTAGTATCAGTATTAGCAGCATTAGTAGTAGTAGCAATAGTAGTGGTAGTAGTAGCAGTAGTAGTCATAGCAGTAGTAGCAGTAGTTGGTAGTTTTAGTAGTACTAGTAGTAGTTGCAGTAGTCGTAGCAGTAGTAGCAGCAGTAGCAGTAGTTTGGAGTAGCAGTAGTTTAAGCTGTATCGGTATTAATAGCATTAGCAGTAGAAGTAGTTGGGGTACCAGCAGCAGTAGTAGTAGTAGTAATAGCAACAGTAGTTTAAAAGCAACAGTAGTTTATAGTAGTGGTAGTAGTAGTAGCAGTAGTTTTTAGTAGTAGTAGTAGAGGTTGTGTCAGTATTAGTAGCAGTAGTAGTAGTTGTAATAGCAGCAGTATTAGTTGTAGTAGCAGCAGTAACAGTAGTTTGTAGTAGTAGTTATAGTGGTAGTAGCAGTGGCAGTAGTTTTTAGTAGCAGTAGTAGAAGTTGTGTCAGTATTAGTAGCATTAGCAGTAGTAGTAGCAGTAGCTGTAGTAGCAGTAGTTTGTAGTAATAGCTGCTTTAGTAGTGGTAGTAGCAATAGTCATAGCAGTAGTGGAAGTAGCAGTAGTAGCAGTAAAATCAGTGTTAGTAGCATGATTAGTAGTAGTAGCAGTAGCAATAGTAGCAGTAGGAGTAGCATCAGTATTAGTGGCATTAGCGGTAGTAGTAGTAGCAGCAGTAGTAGTAGGAGTAGTATCAGTATTAGTAGCATTAGCAGTGGTAGTAGTAGCAATAGTAGTAGTAGTTGTTGGTATTAGTTGCAGTAGTTTGTAGCAGTAGTCTGTAGTAGTAGCAGTAGTTTGTAGTAGTAGCAGTAGTTTGTAGTTGTAGTAGTAGCAGTAGTTTGTAGTAGCAGCGGTAGTAGTAGTAATAGAAGCAGTAGTAGAAGCAGTAGCAGAAATAACAGTAGTTTGCAGTAGTAGTTGTAGTAGTAGTATTAGCAGTAGTAGTAGCAGATATAGCAGTAGTTTGTAGTAGTCGTTGCAGTAGTAGGTTTTTACAGTCAAAAGAGCTGTTGATTCAGACACTTATCTCACTAATTACATGGTTGTGTTTCTCTTGTTCTTCTCCAGGATATGAATGACTACTCTCCAGTGTTCAGCCAGGTGGTGTACAGGGGCATGGTAGCTCCCAACGCAGTCAAGGGGACCGTGGTCGCCACGGTACAGGCAGAGGACCTAGACCCTCCTGTGAGTAGACAACAATGTGACGGCTCTGTGCTCTGTGCTTGACTGTAACTTTACAACATGGCTGCCAGGTTTCTGCTCCCATGGCGATGCCGGTGAGACAGTGATTGACTCAGCTCTGTCCAAGCCAGCGATTTAGAGGAGAAAAGGTTACTGTGCTTGTTCATTGTAGTTGTGTTTGCATGACGTGTTTCTAATTAATAAGCATGGTCCACAGAGGATGTTGTCCTATTGTTGGAATGCTTATTGATTTAGATACACTACAGGCACAAAAGTATGTGGACACCCCTTCAAATTAGTGGATTTAGCTATTTCAGCCACACCTGTTGCTGACAGGTTTATAAAATCTAGCACACAGCCATGGAATCTCTATAGACAAACATTGGCAGTAGAATGGCCCATACTGAATAGCTCAATGACTTTCAACGTGGCACTATCATAGGATGCTACCTTTCGAAAAAGTAAATCGTCAAATTTCTGTCCTGCTAGATCTGCCCCAGTCAACTGTAATGTCTTGGAGCAACAACGGCTCAGCCGTGAAGTGGTAGGCCACACAAGCTCACAGAATGGGACCGTCGAGTGCTGAATCGCATAGCGCGTACAAATTGTCTGTCCTGGGTTGCAACACTCACTACCGAGTTCCAAACTGCCTCTGGAAGCTACGTCAGCACAAGAACTGTTCGTCTGGAGCTTCATGAAATGGGTTTCCAT
The DNA here is from genome assembly GCF_018296145.1 of Oncorhynchus tshawytscha. Classification (NCBI taxonomy): domain Eukaryota; kingdom Metazoa; phylum Chordata; class Actinopteri; order Salmoniformes; family Salmonidae; genus Oncorhynchus; species Oncorhynchus tshawytscha. The sequence continues at coordinate 21,122,279 of NC_056452.1, read as the reverse complement.
GGTTGAGCAGCCACACGCACACAAGCCTAAGATAACCATGCGCAATCCCAAGCGTCAGCTGGAGTGGTGTAAAGCTCCTCCATTGGACTCTGGAGAAAAGTAAACACATTCTCTGGACTGCTGAATCACGCTTCACCATCTGGCAGTCCAACAGACAAATCTGGGTTGGCAGATGCCAGAAGAATGCTACCTGCCTGAATGCATAGTATCAACTGTAAAGTTTGGTGAAAGAGGATCAGGCTCCTTAGTTCCTGTGAAGGGAAATCTTAACGCTACACCATACAATGATATTCTAGACAATTCTGCACTTCCAACTTTGTGGCAACAGTTTGGGGAAGGCCTTTTCCTGTTTCAGTATGACAATGCCCCCATGCACAAAGCGAGGTCCATACAGAAAAGGTTTGTCAAGATCGGTGTGGAAGAACTTGACTGGGATGCACAGAGCCCTGACCTGAACACCATTGGGATGAATTGGAATGCCTACTGCGATCCAGGCCTAATTGCCCAACATCATCAGTGCCTGACCTCACTATTGTTCTTGTGGCTGAATGGAAGCAAGTCCCCCTGTCAGAAATGTTCCAACATCTAATGGAAAGCCTTCCCAGAAGAGCGCAGGCTGTTATAGCAGCGAAGGGGGGTACCAACTCCATGTTAATGCCCATGATTTTGGAATGAGATGTTCAACGAGCAGGTGTCCACATACTTATGGCCAGATAGTGTGCGTCGGTCAGAGTTGGAGTTGTTGCAGTGTGTTTTGGTTATGTTATGCTATTATTTCTGTGGGAGTCAAAGTCTCATCATTTTGGGCTTTCATTTATTTATGTCTTGTATTGGTGGATTTGTTCATTCATACATGAGTTATAGATGGTTATTCATGACAGAGGTTGATATCACTACATGTTCTTACATCTTATAGCCATGGGTGGACCTTCAGGCAGAAATCAATCTGCCTTCTGCATGTCGTATAGGAGCGTATTCCTCATGGTTACTGTGTTGTGGGATTTTATTGGCCTGTGGCCTGAAAAAAATAATACCAGTGTTACCAAGCCGACGTCTCAAGGCGTGGAGAATTATCCATGCCTCGGCAACAAGCTCCTGAATATACAATGGTATTAAACGCTTGATTTCACAAATTCACCCGTCACATTGGTAGATGACTTACGATCTCTCAGAACAAATAACGCACAGAGCAGATGTTATTCATGAATGATAACAGTCAATTGATATGCAGTGGAAGTAGTCTAAGGCATTTCTCAAACGCATAGATAATATTCCATATGTAGCTAGTGCATAGTGGTACAGTAGGACAGAGCTTACTGTATAGAGACAGTTTCCTCTTTAACTTACCTGTCCTGTTATAGGTCAAGTTATTCTAAAGAATTGTGTTATTTATTGGTCACAGCAGTCAGTAGTAGAGGAGGGAAGAAAACAGGACAGAAAAACAAAAGGGAACAGAGGAAAGGAAGAGTAGAGAGCCCCATCGGAGGTCCAGGCTTGCCCCGCTGGAGACCACCTCTGCCTGGCAGGCTTGGCAGGCTGAGCTGAGCCCCTGTGATATCTCTCTGCATGGGTGGGAGGCCCTGGCTGGGCTGGGACTGGTGCTGCCAGCGCTCCACTCCGCATCACTTCTCTCTCTCAGTAGTATGTAAAGCAGTTCTGAGATGACAGGAAAGGCAGGTTCTCAAGCTGAGCTGTGAGATGAATCACTGAAAGAGACGGGGAGGGAGATGGAGACGCCACAGAGCCTTCCTGGCACCTAGCCTGACGAGAGCCTCAAAGCAGGCCAGCCCCCCAGTCTCACACACAGGTCACTCCTGGTCATGAATTCAGGCGAAGAGACGGAGCAGAGAACCTCCATCCCTCTTGTTTTCACTCTCTCTTTCGGCTACTTCCCTTCCTCTCCCCTCTCTCACTCTTTCTCTACCTCTCTCGCTCTCTTTCTTTCTTTCTCTCCATCCAAGTTTGTTGACAGATAAGCTGTGGAGGGTGGGAGTGCTGAGAATGCTGGTCCACAATGCAGATTTTATGTGACGATGTCACTGTTCCCTCCACTGTCCTCAGCATCTCAGAGACAATGGTCTGCCTTTTAATATGAGCTTTTGTAGCACAATCTATCCTATGTCCAAGTTGGTCCTCAAAGAGATGATACTTTTTGAAACTCAAGTCAAAGCTGGATGAGACTCAAGTCAAGTCTCTTTGGTTCTGTTCTGTTGTTTTATCGAACATCTCACAAGTGAATTCAGTGCGCTGTGCAAGCTGTTCAATGTTTTATCCCAACTGTTCAGTATTCATGCAGGGAGGGACGGTTTGGCGTCACAATAGAGAAGATCAGTTGTTAATGAGAGAAAGGTAATCACACTCTGTTGGGCTTCTGATATCAGGAGTTCAATTACTCCTCTCATTTCCCATCTTGTCTAATAATGTTTTATATGCGATACGCAATTAACACGATCCTATGAACAAGCTACACAATCAGCATTCATTATACTGGTATTATTTAATACCCCACCCCAGAGTGAACCCCTCCCCCTTTAATCAATCTGATAAGCAGAGTAGTTGCTTTGTCACTAAATGTTATGATCACACACTGTGAAAGTTGAGGAAGCTAAAGAAAAATCTATTGTTGAAAGTGTAGCTTTCTCTCTATTCAAACAAAGGAAGACACTGCAAGCCTGCTCATGACTGGCTATTGACTGGGAAGACTAATCTCCTTGTTCTTTGCTGCCAGCCAAGCTACTGGGCACAAGCAGGGTCTTAGCATCTCAAGAAGCTATTTTATCATGGAAAATCAACTAGGATAAAAAAAAAAATTGAGAGAGATATGTTTTCTCCCCCTGGAGGCTCTCATTCCCCCTCACTTCACCGCCCAAAATGATCTAGACACCCAAGCGAGTTCCTGCCTTAGAGCTTTGGGTAGATAAATGAACAGGAGGTGTGTGTTTTCCTGTTCACAGGGCACCCCTGCCAGCCGTGTGCGTTACAGACTGGACCTGAATGAGGAACCTTACAGTGGCAGCATCTTTGACGTGGATGAAGTCACAGGCAGCGTCATCACACGAGTCAACCTCAATGAAGAGCCCAATCTAGTGTTTAGCGTGAGTACATACCCATTTACAATTACTGATTTGAGGGGGGGGTGGGGGGGGCTTTTGAGTGACACCCCATGTTCCACTTCATCTATTCAACAAATGTATTTTATTTCCCTCTTCAGCTGGTTATTGTTGCCTATGACGACGGGGAGCCAATGAAAGTCAACAAGACCCTGGTGGTTATCACTGTCCTGCAACCCTCCATCATACCAGTTTTCACCCAGGAGGAATACAGGTACTCTACATGAACAGGACTGTCATGTAGACTATTATTTGATCAAAGTGGAGCCGCGGACACTGGTGGACATGTCAAATGATGTAGCCTATGACAGTGCTCTGTGCTTTTATGAGGTCATAGGTCAGAGCACAGGCTTTCCTGTTTTATGAGGTCATATGGTCAGAGCACAGGCTTTCCTGTTTTATGAGGTCATAGGTCAGAGCACAGGCTTTCTTCTTTTATGAGGTCATATGGTCAGAGCACAGGCTTTCCTCCTTTATGGGGTCATAGGTCAGAGCACAGGTTTTCCTCTTATGAGGTCATAGGTCAGAGCACAGGCTTTCCTCTTTTATGAGGTCATATGGTCAGAGCACAGGCTTTCCTCTTTTATGAGGTCATATGGTCAGAGCAGTGTAGAGACTGTATAGAGACTGTATAGATCTCCAGGTTTTTAGTTACAATGTACAATAAATTTGAAAAAATACTGAAAAAACATTGTTAAATACTCTTCGTAAATGCCTCTTTTTGGAGATGTTAAGGTATTTAAGAGAATGCTAAACTGTTGATGTATTTTCTGAAGGGGTTAGAGGCGATATGGAAACTGTCAGTTAAGCTTTCATTGCTAGTGTTTAATGAATATTCATTATAGCTCACAGCTAGAGTGTGTAGCGCAGCAAATGTACTGTACCACTACACACTTTTGTTTTCTCAAAGGGTAAAGTGCACTTGCTCTGCATGAATTATAGCACTTTTATTGAATTAAGTATTGTACATATATGACATAAGGGGCTAATTAATTCAGCTCCCCTGGCATTGACTCGAGATGGATCAGCATGCTGGAGCTTTGGCTTACTAAATTGCTATTATTGATTTCCATAAAGAAAATAAAAAATATAGTGAGTGCATGCATGCTAAAAACAAGTGGTTCTATATAGTGCCAAATAAGGGTTATTTTGGCTTGTAACCACAATGGGCCCCTTTTTGGTGCTATATGGAACCTAGCCCACTTTGAGGTTTTATGAATAACCAAACTCATAAGGTTCTAAATGGTTCTATAACAGTGGTCACAACCAGTCGATTTCTGTAGGAAAGCCAATGATAAAGGCTTGTGTTTTTTGTGTGTGTTGCACTGTTGGTGGTAGGTGCAGTTGATTCAGAAGCTCTGCGTACTCGGCAAAGTGTTCCCATTTTTTTTTTTATAAATAAAAATCAACCCTTTTTTCTCCCCAATTCCGTGGTATCCAATTGGTAGTAGTTACAGTCTTGTCTCATCGCTGCAACTCCCGTACTTACTCGGGAGAGGCGAAGGTCGAGAGCCTTGCGTCCTCCGAAACACAACCCAACCAAGCCGCACCGCTTCTTGACACAATGCCCATCCAACCCGGAAGCCAGCCGCACCAATGTGTCGGAGGAAACACTGTACACCTGGCGACCGTGTCAGCGTGCACTGCGCCTGGGCCACCACAGGAGTCGCTAGTGCACAATGAGACAAGGATATCCCTGCCGGCCAAACCCTCCCTAACCCGGACGACGCTGGGCCAATTGTGCGCCGCCCCATGGGCCTGTATCGATAGCCCTGCTTTTGTATTATTAACAGTGGCGTGTCTATTTTAATATCGAGGAATATTTCACAATCTCTGATCATAGGAACAACATGAATTGGTGCAAGAGGCAGGTGCGGTGCAACCAATTGCTTTGAACAGTCATCAAACTGTTCAAAGTCGGTCATCAGACTCGGAAACTCTGGCATCTTTCTAGAGCTCCGACTTTCCGACCTGAAGATCACTGACGTCATGATTTCCCAGTTGTCTTCAAAGCACAATGACCAAAAATAAAAAAGTGAATTATTTGCAAATCATTTCAATTTATGCTCAGCTGTGCCTTGCAAGTGCTACACCAACTGATCTATTTTGTTATCAAAGCTCAAGATTTGAAATATAACATGGTCTGAGAAGAGCAATATAGGCATGTCAGGCATATAGCCAATATGCTGTGGAAATGTAATAGGCCTGCCTACTGCACAAACCTCATCCACACATAACTGTTTTTATTAGCTTCATGTTAAGTCATGTTAAAAAATGCATCTGAGCGGTAGATCAGCGGTAGCACCAAAAAATAATTCCTGCTATGGTCACAACCCTTTCAGGGGCTTTATAGAACCTTTATAGAGAATGGTTCTGTAAAGAACATTTCTCAATCTCAAAGGTTCTTTGTGGATCCATACAGGTTTTTATTTGAGTTTAATAGCGTTATTATATTATTACAATTCCACAGGTTTTATTAGCAAGTTGAATCAGTTGTGTTAGCTCTGGAATGGCTGGGGTCCCTGAGTAGAGAACTGGGAACTACTAAGGCCGTACATGAGTCTGCCACGAGACACCATCATTGGTCATATTCATATATAATATGTAATGACATATATGACATAACACAACACACTAGATAAACTGGAATGACACTCTCACCCACGGTTGCACAAAAAGAGCTGTGAGCAAAACACACCCCAAAATATTCTAATGAGCCACCTCCCCTACATTTGAATTACCACTAAAAGAGAACCATCACCCTTACCAAAGAACCTTGAGGGGCCCTCATTTTTGTGTGTGAGCGAAAGCCATTTTTCACCCCCACCACATCGAATCATTTTCAATACCGAATATCAAGTGTATTTGAGACCCATGAAGTCCATGTAAAGTTCTCAACATCTCGACAGGCTTTATATATACAGTATGTTGTGTGCTCCCAAACCATGTAGGTCTCTTAACTTAGTCCAGTTCCCTGTTGCCAGGGGAGTAGAGCTGTGTTGGAATCTGGTGGGAGGGATGTGTGTGTAAACCAGCTCTTTAACAAGCCTCCCTTATCTGTTGATTGATCAAGGCTACAGAGCCAGAAACATGGCCAATGAAAAGCCTTGGATGGGGGATTAAATGGATGCCATGTCCTACACTGTGGTAGAAGGTCACCGGTGATATAGGCTCTTTGGCAGGCGGGGGAATAACGGTGGCTCTTGGTAACAGGCCACCAAGCAGGCAGCACTGCCTGGGTCAGATGTTAATTAGAGCCTGTGGAGACATTAGCCAGGTGTTTGGTCTCCCTCCACAGCCAGGTCTCCACAATCTGCTCCCCTAGTCTCTTTCTCTCCATCCATCCCTATATCCCTCCCGCCTTCTACTCCCTTATATAAATCCATTATTGCATGGAACTCCCTTCCTTCTTATATTACTCAAATGAACAGCAAAGCTGGCTTCAAAAAACAGAGAAAGCAACACCTCACGGCACAACGCCTCTCCCATATTTCACCTAGATAGTTTGTGTGTATGTATTGATAAACTCAACAAAAAAAGAAACGTCCTCTCACTGTCAACTGCGTTTATTTTCAGCAAACTTAACATGTGTAAATATTTGTATGAACATAAGATTCAACAACTGAGACATAAACTGAACAAGTTCCACAGACATGTGACTAACAGAAATGTAATAATGTGTCCCTGGACAAAGGGGGAGTCCAAATCAAAAGTAACAGTCAGTATCTGGTGTGGCCACCAGCTGCATTAAGTACTGTAGTGCATCTTCTTCTCATGGAATGCCCCGGATTTGCCCGTTCTTACTGTGAGATGTTATCCCACTCTTCCACCAAGGCACCTGCAAGTTCCCGGACATTTCTGTGGGGAATGGCCCTAGCCCTCACCCTCCGATCCAACAGGTCCCAGCTCAATGGGATTGAGATCCGGGCTCTTCGCTGGCCTTGGCAGAACACTGACATTCCTGTCTTGCAGGAAATCATGCACAGAACAAGCAATATGGCTGGTGGCATTGTCATGCTGGAGGGTTGTGTCAGGATGAGCCTGCAGGAAGGGTACCACATGAGGGAGGAGGATGTCTTCCCTGTAACGCACAGCGTTGAGATTGCCTGCAATGACAACAAGCTCAGTCCGATGATGCTGTGACACACCGCCCCAGACCACGGCGGACCCTCCACCTCCAAATCGATCCTGCTCCAGAGTACAGGCCTCAGTGTAACGCTCATTCCTTCGACGATAAATGCGAATCCGACCATCACCCGTGGTGAGAAAAAAAAACACGACTCGTCAGTGAAGAGCACTTTTTGCAGTGACAGTAGGTTTGTGCCCATAGGCGACATTGTTGCCGGTGGTGTCTGGTGAGGACCTGCCTTACAAAAGGACTACAAGCCCTCAGTCCAGCCTCTCTCAGTCTTTTACGGACAGTCTGAGCACTGATGGAGGGATTGTGCGTTCCTGGTGTAACTCGGGCAGTTGTTGTTGCCATCCTGTACCTGTCCAGCAGGTGTGACATTCGGATGTACCGATCCTGTGCAGGTGTTGTTACACGTGGTCTGCCACTGCGAGGACGATCAGCTGTCCGTTCTGTCTCCCTGTAGCGCTGTCTTCGGTGTCTCTCAGTACAAACATTGCAATTTATTTCCCTGGCCACATGTGCAGTCCTCATGCCTCCTTGCAGCATGCCTAAGGCATGTTCACGCAGATGAGCAGTGTCCCTGGGCATCTTTCTTTTGGTGTTTTTCAGAGTCAATAGAAAGTGTCCTAAGTTTTCATAACTGTGACCTTAATTGCCTACCGTCTGTGCGCTGTTAGCGTCTTAACGACCGTTCCACAGGTGCATGTTCATTATTTGTTTATGGATCATTGAACAAGCATGGGAAACAGTGTTTAAACCCTTAACAATTCAAATCTGTGAAGTTATTTGGATTTTTACTAATTATCTTTGAAAGACAGGGTCCTGAAAAAGGTCAGTTTCTTTTTTTGCTGAGTTTATCAGGACTATGTGGGCTGTTTAAAAAAAAATTGATGTAGTTCTGTTCTTGTCTAGTCATGTTCTGTATTATGTTATGTGCCATGTTTTGTGTGGATCCCAGGAAGAGTAGCTGCTGCTTTCACAACAGCTAATGGGGATCTTAATAAAACGCCACATACTAGTCAACTAACAGTCCACAGAATAATGCCTCCCCCTCCCTACGTCCCTCCCTACTCCATCTGTGGGCCTCTCAGGAACCAATGACCCATTTAACTCAGTATCAGTGGACTCAGGTCCCTGTGCTATGCCAATCAATCAGTGTACATCAATAATTAATTGTTCTGTTACACTGTCCATTTCAACCAATCTATGTGTTGCAGACATTTTTATGTAATATTCAGCATTTTATCAACTGTTCAGCTTTGAACGTGGCATATAATGTAGCCTAATGTATAATGACGTCACAATGTACGAGTCTGGAATCCTTGAGCTGGGGTGAAAGGTTATTTGGTCACCTGATTGGATAATAGAAACGTTTGTCTTGTATCTGAAGCTCCGTCTTTAAACTTCTTAGACAAGAACATTTGGAATCTGAGGAGATTTTAATGTGTATGAGGTGGGTTGATTCTGAACATCAATGACCATGAATTTGCATAGGGCTGATGAAGAGCTTGATATTATAGAGGACATTTATTTAGTGTGCTTAAAGTGACGTGAGGTTGGCTGGCTGGCAGAAGCGCTGTCTGGCAAGTGACACCAGTGGATTCCCCCTCCGAGTGGAACTAACTGGGAAGATGCCCACCAAAACCTGCCGCCTGTGCGTTTTCCTTCCGCGCCGCTTATCTCGTAAAAACACTTAATGAAGCTGCAGTGATTTTCACTAAATCAACCACCAGCGCAACCACATCTGAGTTTGTCATTTTGACGATCACAGCAACCACTGTCTCGTTTTCTGCTTACCTCCGTGGATGTGTGAATTAGCTTTTTTGATCTGCCCCTCCTGAGTAAGACTAGTGCATGAAAAATCATGAGGAAAACGCAGCATCCAAGGCAAGATGGGCTTTTACACTGTGTCTGTGAAGTATGCAGCCCTGTGCCCTGCATTCGATTGTTTATTCGTTATTACACAGTACACACACAAGGCTATTGCATAGAAACAACATGTCAGCCATTTGATTACTTTTACCTTTGAGGATAAATGCCTGTTGAAGAAGAGAAGTCTAACAATAGAAATGAGAACAAGAACAGCTGCAGATTTGCATGCCAGTACCTGTCAATCATGATCATCAGATTACCTGTCGAGGTAGACGATTAAAAGATCCTAATAGGATGACTTAACGAACGTGAACATTGTGCCACAGCCTGCCTGCTAAGCAGTGGTCATGCTATGTAAACGCAATCGCCCGTGCTCTGTCCTTGGCATACAGGTTAGTGGAGCAGGACGGGGAAAAGGAAGGGAGTGTAACTAGGTACTAGATGTGACATGAGTCACAGTTGAATAGTGGGGAAACTCCATCTTCTCCATGACCCTCATTGGGTTGGAGCAGAGAGCAAGAGGGGAGACAGAGTGCTGCCTGCCTAGCTGTGTGTGTCCCAGGCAGGCATGGATGGAAGGATGGGTTGTACCGGCCTAACCCCCTGGAGCGCATCACAGCCGTGTGATTAGTCTCTCTGTGGAAAAATAATGGGCAAGGCCAGATTAATGAGCCCACCACACACACACATAGAACACACACACACGTGGACACACTGTAAAATATGTCCTATTGTTTTTACAATAATTACTGGCAGCACAGAAGCCATTGCAATAAAATCACAGCAATTGCTAACAGTGAATAGTAATGATATATTACAGCATACCAATGAATATTTGTAATTCACTTGCACTTCTAGAGGCTTAAACAAAGGCCTCTAAACTGGCAGTGACCACAGGGCAAAAGGACATGGCTAAAAACTCAACCGTTAAAGAGTTGAGACTTGCTGCCACTCTGATTTGTCCATGATACACATTCAGTTGTTATGGAACTACTGCCACATTTCAGTTAAATAGTACAGCACTCACTAACAGCAGCAACAAATATAGCCTCTTACAACACACGCCTCAAAATATGTTAATGCGCCAGAAAAAGAAAAACATGCACCCACTAGTGTTCAAATGCTTTTTGGCATACCAAAAAATACAGTATGGTACTGTATTCTGTGGTACCGAATTACAGTAAATTACTGGCAGCACAGTAGCTAGTAAATTACTGTAGATTTAGAGGTAAATGTTTTTAGTTTTCAAAAATATGGTATGGTATTGTATTCTGTTGGGTACAGCATTTTCACTAACAGGTGAAACAAATAAAGCCTCTTAAGAGGCTCGCCTCAAAATATGTTAAATGAGCCAGAGATTATTTAGCCACCCACAACATTTTCCCACAATGCACCATAATTGAAATTATGCTGCTGTAAAAAATACAGCAAAACATGTAATACAGTACCTTACTGTAAAAAAAGGTGTCAAATAATTTGACAGCAGCTTGCCCTTAATGCATTGCTCTTTACAGTAGCTAACTGTAAGTGTTTATCTGTAAATTTACAGTGGCACACACCACTTTGAAGTCACTCCTGGAGTATTTTGAGTTTGTTGATACTATGTTTGGCATTGCTGCATTTAACTGGATGAAAAGTGTAACACCCTTAAATATGAGTGTTTAGAGTCATAGAGAGGCGTGGCCTCGCAGCCACCAGCCTATTTTATGATAAGGAGTGTCTATGCTACAGACGGGGTTGTGCAACGTTACACTGCTGTGGTGCGTTGTTTAAATGTCATCTGTCATGGGTGTGTGCATTCCTAATGGTCAGGTCCAATTAACAAGCTGGCAGAGTCCTGCTGTTTAGTCCACCCTATTCTCCTCCTCCTCCTGCACCCACCCTCTCTCTCCACCCACCCTATCTCTCTTTCCATCCACCCACCCTCTCTCTCCACCCTCCTTCCCTACTGCATCTCTCCTCCACCCTCTCTCTCTCATGATTAGGGAAGTGGACTCCCTGCAGTATTAGCATGCAGCTGTCTGCAGTCCCCACGCACCGCTACCAGCATGGAGGTCAGGCAAACAAACACAATATTAGCATAACATAGCTTATTAACATGTCCTAATGCTAGCAGCTGAGTTAGCCACCGTGCACTGTCAAACAGATGTGGTGTGATGGGCGACGGCCTTGTTAATTAACGTAATTAAGTTTGTTGAAAGCGAGATGAGATGACACTTAACGGAATGTATAGGTGTACTCTTCAGGTCCACCAGTTGTTTCATATTGAATGTGACTGCCATCTGGTACATGTTCGTTGTTTGCTAAATAGTCCGATGTTTTTTTAGTAATAATCCTACACCCGTCTGTCCTCCATACTCAAGTTCCTTTTCTTTTGACTGAATGTTTTTATGACTTTTATGAAGTTTATTATGATGTGACTGAGCTATTAAACTGTTTGCATCCTCTAACAAACACATGACTCACAGAAGCTCTAAATTATTAACAATGATATAAATGCGCAGTCGTAAAATGTGCCCGAAAAAAAATAACCCCAGCTATTTACGACCAAGGTTACCATCGCTGCTGCATCACGGAGTGCTATAGGCAAAATTGTGTGTTGATCGCACTGAAATAAATTGTTGTTTTATTTATAGCTGGTGTTAGCAGCCTGGTATCATAGAGGCAATGACACTGAAACAAACATGAAAATCTCGCAACAATAGACATCACGATTAACATTGTGATTTGATACACGTCATTAAGAAGTCACCTGTGTGCATTGCAAACATTGATGGCATATCAGTGGGATTCTTGGATCATTACTGGGCTCATTAGTGAGTGTGAGTGTGAGCGCATATGTGCAGGTGTCTGTCTGTCTGTGTGCGTGTGTATGTGTGCGTGCGAGTTTCCTGTGTCTTTAGTTGGATAGATGGATTAACAGTTTTGCCGTATCGCCTAAAAAATCATTGTTGTTCTCAATAGAACCCCATTACTTTTATCCCACAATGTCTTAATTAAACAGCCCTCATCTGCTCTCTTACAACAAGGGCCCATCGTTTAAATATTGATTGTGCTTTTAAATTATTTATCACGTATCGGTTTATCTTATTTTAAAACTCTCCTGAGCATGGTTGGAAAATGTGAGGCTGCACTATGGGTAAATCATGCAAATGTATTTTGGATGACACAGCCTCTGGGTTTAATGTGTTAGCTACCAGTCTTGACATTAAGGGTTAGACAGCTAGCTAGCATCAAAGGAGAATGTATAGAAACCATAAAGGTGTTATTTGATGTTTTATGACTAAATAGTCGACTTAAGGGCAACTTTAAAGGATACTTAAAGGTTTCCTTGACGCTCTTCTCTTTTGCTTCCCGTTTTCTCATTAGCCATTTTGACTCACATACTCATTGTATTATTGTATATCCAAAGTGTTGAACAGAAAGCTGCTCAAATAGTTAGCTACTGAAGTGCTCATGCTAGATTTGTAGCTCACTCTAATATAATGTGCATTCAGGAAACTATTCAGACCCCTTCCGTTTTTCCACATTTTGTTACGTTACAGCCTTATTCTGAAAGAATTAAATCATTTTTGGGGGGTCTCATCAATCTACACAATAACTAACAATAACAAAGCGAAAACAGGTTTTTATTTAAAAAAAAACAGAAATCACTTATTTACATAAGTATTCAGACCCTCTGCTATGGGACTCGAATTTGAACTCAGGTGCATCTTGTTTCCATTGATCATCCTTGAGATGTTTTTACAACTTGATTGGAGTCCATCTGTGGTAAATTTAACTGATTGAACATGATTTCGAAAGGCACACACCTGTCTATATCAGGTCCCACAGTAGACAGTGCAAAACCCAAGCCATGATTTTGATGGAATTGTCCGTAGAGCTCCGAGACAGGATTGTGTCGAGTCACAGGCTTGGGGAAGGGTACCAAAATATTTCTGCAGCATTGAAGGTCCCCAAGAACACAGTGGCCTCCATCATTCTTAAATGGAAGAAGTTTGGAACCACCAAGACTCTTCCTAATGCTGGCCGCCCAACCAAACTGAGAAATCGGGGGAGAATGGCCTTGTTCAGGGAGGTGACAGAGCTCCAGAGTTCCTCTGTGGAGATAGTAGAACTTTCCAGAAGGACAACCATCTCTGCAGCACTCCACCAATCAGGCCTTTATGGTAGAATGGCCAAACGGAAAACAATCCTCAGTAAAGGCACATGAAAGCTTGCTTGAAGTTTGCAAAAAAGGCACTTAAAGGACTCTCAGACCATGAGAAACAATATTCTCTGGTCTGATGAAACCAAGATTGAACTCTTTGGCCTGAATGCCAAGCGTCACGTCTGGAGGAAACCTGGCATCATCCCTACAGTGAAGCATGGTGGTGGCAGCATCATGGTGTGGGGATGTTTTTCAGCGGCAGGGACTGGGAGACTAGTCAGAATCGAGGGAAATATAAACGGAGCAAAGTACAGAGAGATCCTTGATGTAAACCTGCTTGAGAGCGTTCAGGACCTCAGACTGGGGCGAAGGTTCACCTTCTAACAGGACAACAACCCTAAGCACACAGCCAAGACAATGCATGAGTGACTTCGGCCAAGTCTCTGAATGTCCTTGAGTGGCCCAGCCAGAGCCTGAACTTGAACCAGAACTAGAACTATCTCCGACCTGAATATAGCTGTGCAGCAACGCTCCCCGTCCAACCTGATAGTGCTTGAGAGGATCTGCAGAGAAGAATGGGAGAAACTCCCCAAATAAAGAAACTCCTCAAACTCCCCAAGCTGGTAGCGTCATACCCAAGAAGAGTTGAGGCTGTAATCGCTGCCAAAGGTGCTTCAACAAAGTACTGTGTAGATGAGAAAAATAAAACAATTGAATACATTTTAGAATAAGGCTGTAACGTTTTTTTAAAAAGTGGAAAATGTCAAGGGGTCTGAATACTTCCCGACGGCAGTGTATCTACTGCTGTACCTATCATTCGTAGTATATATCTTGTAAATTCCCCCGGTGTAGATATGTATAGATTGCATTTTGATACATCTACAGTGCTATGTTGGGTTGTTAATTGAATTCGTCCCACCATTGTTGATTTCTTCCGTTTTTGTTGTTGTATTTTTGTTTACATTTTAGCCGTTTGACATTTGACTGCATTGTTAGGAGCTAGTAACGTCAGTATTTCGCTGCGCCGCTATAACACCTGCTGAACTGTGTACGCAACCAGTACACTTTGATTTGATTCATTGTTACAACAGGTTTTTAGTTTGCAACATTACACACACACCCATGATCCATTATGCTTCCTATTGATGTATTCCATCTGGACGGGAAGGTATCACCTTGTTTTCCACGGCTTAAGATAAGTTCACAGGTCTGAGAGTTGACCTTTACCTCTTGTTTGCAAAAGGACAGCCTCCGTATGCCAACTGGTTTCTAACTGCACCGATCCTAATCTTTTTGAAAAGGTCAGTGTCTAATACTCAAGCTAGCAAAACAGTTGCTCCCCCAAAACATCTTAAGGCTCTTTGTCGATTAGGCCCAGTCTGAAAAAAAGCCAAATAGCCAACATGGATGCTTTTTAAGTTTCACTTGATGTCGTTGAGAGTTGAAAACTTTCGGAGTTATCTTTTCCCGTTGTGTGCAGTGAAAGAAGCCATAGTGTCTAGTGGCCGAGTCAGCTGTTTTCTGGGAGGATTGATGCTGTGTATAATCCATATCAGACCGCATGCTTTCCTTAGATCGCACACGGTCTGCTAGAGGGCTCAGCATGGGTAACATGAGCATTTGTCTCTCACGCCAACACAGAACAGAAGCAGGTTTCATGACCTTACACAAACACATAACTCGGATCGAAGTCTATTTGTTTCCCTGCCACTTATAGTAAGTACAACGCTGTATGGTGTTGATTTAAAACAGGATCTCAGCACATTGTTAGCGTTGGCTTTGTTATTATTACAGACTGTGCCAATTTATTTTGTATTCAAGTGGATTATTGTGGTTATCCTTAATAACAAGTGGATTATTGTGGTTATTCATAATAACAAGTGGATTATTGTGGTTATCCTTAATAACAAGTGGCGTATGCAAAAACAATATCTATATGTAACCGTACTAGAGCAATCCAATTAAGAATAATACACAGATTGCATGTATCCCCAAATCGCAGACATGCTTTTAGCCCCACTTCCTCTTCCCCTCAGTGTCTTAAATGCAAAACTGATACAGGCACCCTAACACATTGTTTATGGTCATGTACCAAAATACAAAGATACTGGTCTGGTGTTCTGCAAGAAATTGAAAAGATCCTAGGGGTTGATCTAGAATTGGACCCAGTTTCTTTACTGTTAGGTCTCCCTAGTAGGCATGTTACTTCTGTCGGTAAAAGGAGGCTTTACAACATCCTTACCTTCGCAGCGAGGAAAAACATCCTTTTACAGTGGAGTAGTGATAAGGTTCCTTCTCTTAAAGATTGGCATAAGATACTATTTGAATGGGTGCCTCTGGAATATCTGACATGTACATTGCATTCTAAAACAGACCAGTTCTACAAAGTATGGGAACCTTATCTAAATTACCTAGAACCTGAGGTATCAGCTATTATGGTGCAAGGATTCTCTTAGAATGGCGGGGATCTATGTATTTCAGACCTACACTGTACGTTCTATGTGTGGAACCTAACCTCTTGGTTTAAACTGAGCTTTTTTGTTTAATTTCTGTTTGTAAGTTTGTTTAAAATGTATGTATTGAGAGACACAATGATGGTGATGGGGTGAGAGAAGCACCGAGCGGGAAGAGGAAAATGGTGTACGTATGTATGGGTGTGTATGTGTGTGTGTGTGTGCGTGTATGTATACGTATGTGTGTGTATATGCATGGGTATATGTATGTGTGTGTATGTATGTGTATGTATGTGTATATATATATATGCACGTAGATATGTGTAAGTGGGTGCTGTTTTTCTTGTTTTTGTTCTGTGTGCTTTGTCTCTGTTGTTGTATCTCTTAATATGGGTGAAAATTGTGAAATTCCAATAAAAATACTGTTACAAATAACAAGTGGCGTATTATGGTTATCCTTAATAACAAGTGCATTATTATGGTTATCCTTAATAACAAGTGCATTATTATGGTTATCCTTAATGACAAGTGCATTATTATGGTTATCCTTAATGACAAGTGGATTATTATGGTTATCCTTAATGACAAGTGGATTATTATGGTTATCCTTAATGACAAGTGCATTATTATGGTTATCCTTAATGACAAGTGCATTATTATGGTTATCCTTAATAACAAGTGCATTATTATGGTTATCCTTAATGACAAGTGCATTATTATGGTTATCCTCAATGACAAGTGCATTATTATGGTTATCCTTAATAACAAGTGCATTATTATGGTTATCCTCAATGACAAGTGCATTATTATGGTTATCCTTAATGACAAGTGGATTATTATGGTTATCCTTAATGACAAGTGGATTATTATGGTTATCCTTAATAACAAGTGCATTATTATGGTTATCCTTAATGACAAGTGCATTATTATGGTTATCCTTAATGACAAGTGGATTATTGTGGTTATCCTTAATAACAAGTGCATTATTATGGTTATCCTTAATGACAAGTGGCGTATTATGGTTATCCTTAATGACAAGTGGATTATTATGGTTATCCTTAATGACAAGTGCATTATTATGGTTATCCTTAATAACAAGTGGATTATTATGGTTATCCTTAATAACAAGTGGCGTATTATGGTTATCCTTAATGACAAGTGGATTATTATGGTTATCCTTAATAGCAAGTGGATTATTATGGTTATCCTTAATGACAAGTGGATTATTATGGTTATCCTTAATAACAAGTGGATTATTATGGTTATCCTTAATAACAAGTGGATTGTTATGGTTATCCTTAATGACAAGTGGATTATTATGGTTATCCTTAATAACAAGTGGATTATTATGGTTATCCTTAATAACAAGTGGCGTATTATGGTTATCCTTAATAGCAAGTGGATTATTATGGTAAATCCTTAATAACAAGTGGATTATTATGGTTATCCTTAATAACAAGTGACATGCTTTAGTCAAGACCTGGATTAAATGTGGCTCTTATCGTTAATTTAATATTTTCTGTGGGTTTTGGCAATTTTTCATATCAGTGTTGCAGACTGCTTCCATCCCTGGCGTTATCTTCCAATTACACTTCAGAAGATGAAAGGATGTGATATAATACGAAGATCAAATGCAGAGATGTGAATTGGATTTAATCGTGAAGTTGAATTGTCATCTAAAAAAAATATATATATATATTTGCTGCATTTTTAGAAGAGTCAGTCCTAGTGACATCATGTATGAACCAAAACTAGCCAATTATTATTTTATTTTTTTGTGATGCAGATTTTTACTTCACTATTACACATTTCCTAGACTGACTACCAACACTGAGGGGGAAAGGGAAAAAGACAAACATTCCATTATAATTCGTCAGGAAAGATATATACTGTAAATGATACTGTGAGGCTTAGCTATGTTTCCTACAGTTATTACGAGGTGCTGTAGCCTGCACTCCATGCTCCAGATTCTAGGTACACCACGGCGATACAGAGAGACATTGCTCGGTGGACATCACTCATCTCTCACACTTAACCGTCTGCTTATGTGGAGCGGCCATTACAGCCGTGTCAGAGCCAGGGGAATGGATGAGCGTCCTCTGTGTTATCCCTGCAAACAGCAGAGCTCGCCACTCACTTGGCAGGGAGGAGGGTCTGATTGGGAAATGTCAGGGGGGATTACTGGGGTAGAATGAGCTACTGAGAGCCCGCTTGGGGTTTGTGTTATGCATGGTCTTGCATGGTGTGTGTGTGTCGTCTAAGTGCAACTCGTTTCGCACACTGCCACCCTAGGAATCCAATTTCCTCATAACGGGAGGAGAAAAGGCATTACAGCTCAACTCTCTGTAATATCCTCCTTCCTTCAGAGAGAGGCTGGGATTGTGGGGATGATATCCTCCTCCCTTCAGAGAGAGGCTGGGGATGTGGGGATGATAACCTCCCTTCAGAGAGAGGCCGGGGCTGTGGGGATGATATCCTCCTCCCTTCAGAGAGAGGCTGGTGCTGTGGGGATGATATCCTCCCTTCAGAGAGAAGCTGGGTCTGTGGGGATGATAACCTCCCTTCAGAGAGAGGCCGGGGCTGTGGGGATGATAACCTCCCTTCAGAGAGAGGCTGGGGCTGTGGGGATGATATCCTCCCTTCAGAGAGAGGCTGGCGCTGTGGGGATGATATCCTCCTCCCTTCAGAGAGAGGCTGGGGATGTGGGGATGATATCCTCCTCCCTTCAGAGAGAGTCTGGGGATGTGGGGATGATATCCTTCTTTCAGAGAGAGGCTGGGGCTGTGGGGATGATATCCTCCCTTCAGAGAGAGTCTGGGGCTGTGGGGATGATATCCTTCTTTCAGAGAGAGTCTGGGGCTGTGGGGATGATATCCTTCTTTCAGAGAGAGGCTGGGGCTGTGGGGATGATATCCTTCTTTCAGAGAGAGGCTGGGGCTGTGGGGATGATATCCTTCTTTCAGAGAGAGGCTGGGATTGTGGGGATGATATCCTCCTCCCTTCAGAGAGAGGCTGGTGCTGTGGGGATGATATCCTCCTCCCTTCAGAGAGAGGCTGGGGATGTGGGGATGATATCCTCCTCCCTTCAGAGAGAGTCTGGGGCTGTGGGGATGATATCCTTCTTTCAGAGAGAGGCTGGGGCTGTGGGGATGATATCCTCCCTTCAGAGAGAAGCTGGGGCTGTGGGGATGATAACCTCCCTTCAGAGAGAGGTCGGGGCTGTGGGGATGATAACCTCCCTTCAGAGAGAGGCTGGGGCTGTGGGGATGATATCCTCCCTTCAGAGAGAGGCTGGTGCTGTGGGGATGATATCCTCCTCCCTTCAGAGAGAGGCTGGGGATGTGGGGATGATATCCTCCCTTCAGAGAGAGTCTGGGGATGTGGGGATGATATCCTCCTTCTTTCAGAGAGAGTCTGGGGCTGTGGGGATGATATCCTTCTTTCAGAGAGAGTCTGGGGCTGTGGGGATGATATCCTTCTTTCAGAGAGAGTCTGGGGCTGTGGGGATGATATCCTTCTTTCAGAGAGAGTCTGGGGCTGTGGGGATGATATCCTTATTTCAGAGAGAGTCTGGGGCTGTGGGGATGATATCCTTCTTTCAGAGAGAGTCTGGGGCTGTGGGGATGATATCCTCCCTTCAGAGAGAGTCTGGGGCTGTGGGGATGATATCCTTCTTTCAGAGAGAGGCTGGTGCTGTGGGGATGATATCCTTCTTTCAGAGAGAGGCTGGGATTGTGGGAATGATATCCTCCTCCCTTCAGAGAGAGGCTGGTGCTGTGGGGATGATATCCTCCCTTCAGAGAGAGTCTGGGGCTGTGGGGATGATATCCTTCTTTCAGAGAGAGGCTGGGGCTGTGGGGATGATATCCTTCTTTCAGAGAGAGGCTGGTGCTGTGGGGATGATATCCTTCTTTCAGAGAGAGGCTGGTGCTGTGGGGATGATATCCTTCTTTCAGAGAGAGGCTGGTGCTGTGGGGATGTGGTAGGTGGAACACTCTCCCTCCATGCGTGCTGGAGGATGTGTGTGTGTGTGTGTGTGTGTGTGTGTGTGTGTGTGTGTGTGTGTGTGTGTGTGTGTGTGTGTGTGTGTGTGTGTGTGTGTGTGTGTGTGTGTGTGTGTGTGTGTGTGTGTGTGTGTGTGTGTGTGTGGAGGATAGAGTTGTGTGTATGTGTGTCATAGGCGTGTGTGTCTAGGGGAGGGTTGGTGTTTATGACATGCACACCGTGTCATGAAATATGTGGTAGACAGCTCACATGTTGTCGTGGAGACCTTGAGGGAGGGAGGCAGACACAGGAAGGTGTGAGGAAGGGGACAGGTGGGGACTAGAGATGAGGCAGTATAACTGTGAACCTACCGTCAGCTACCAAAGTTAAGAACAACAACCCATCCTCCTCAGAATTACAATCTCAGCTCCTGACTATAGAAAGGTATTGGGTAGCATGCAGGTCAAAGCAATATCATTCAGCCCAGCCGTATTACCATGCCACAGGTGTAGGTGTTCCTCTGGCGCATTGGTACTGTTGGCATGTAGTTCATGGCTAGCAAACAGACCAGAGGAACAGAACATACTTGTTTATGAAGTACTAGATGGCCTAATTGTCACTCTGCCATTGACGACATTCGCAACCTTGACGACAGTATTCAGATTTAAAGAATAGTAATCTCATTTACCAATAAAGAATGACATAAATATAGTGACAATCTGTCCTTGTTTTAACTACTATCTATTAACAAAGCCATATGTTGTTTGGGTCACCAGGCGCTAGGAATGCATAGCATTTTTTCATTTCCATATTCTAATGCCATTTTTGATTTTGCTTGTGAAAAGATTACACGTTGATGCAAGTCAAACAAATGATGTATGTGACCTTAGTTCACACCAGTCCCCCTGTAAGACTCTCTATGTCCCATTTGACTAAATCTCCCAACCGTTTCATATCTAACACACTGCAGGCTCATAGACAAAATTATTTCTCATTCTCTGACCGTCTGACAACCCCCAGTGGAGTGCTTCCCTGCATCCCAGCTGTTTCATATTTTACTGATCACCTTATGAATGCGGAATCTGCCACACAGTTGCTTTCAAATAAAATGAAATAAAATGACATTTTATTGGTCGCATACACATATTTAGCAGATGTTATTGTGGTTGTGGTGAAATGCTTGTGTTCCTTGCTAAGAAATATATAAATATTAAGACAACCAATGTTGGAGTCCGGAGTATAAAAATATATACACTGTATATATTTCTATGTATATATGATGGGATGTATATACATTATGGACAGTATGTGGACAGAATATGTAGTACATCTGTAGAATACATAGAATAGAATAGTATATAGTTGAATAGGATGGCCTTGACTAGAATACAGTATGTAAATATTATTAAAGTGACCAGTGGTTCCATGTCTATGTACATAGGGCAGCAGCCTCTAAGGTGCAGGGTTGAGTGACTGTGACTAAGTTCAGGGCAGGGTACTGGCGGTAGCCAGCTAGTGGTGACTGTTTAACAGTCTGATGTCCTTGAGGTAGAAGCTGTTTTTCTGTCTCTCAGTCCCAGCTTTGATGCACCAGTACTGATCTCGCCTTCTGGATGAAAGCGGGGTGAACAGGCCGTGGCATGGTTGGCTAAGGTCCTTTATGATACTTCTGGCCTTCCTGTGCTGTACGTGTCCTGGAGGGCAGGCAGTTTGCCCCCGGTGATGCGTTGGGCTGCCTGCACCACCCTCTGGGGAGTTGACGTACCAGGTGGTGATACAGCCCAGCAGAATGATCTTGATGGTGCATCTGTAAAAGTTTGTGAGGGTTTTAGGTGTTAAGACAAATTTCTTCAGCCTCCTCTTGCACCTTCTTCGCCACACTTTGGTGAAGAAATGGTGGACTATTTCATATTGTCAGTGATTTGTATACTGAGGAACTTGAAGCTTTTCACCTTCTCCACTGCGGCCCCGTCAATGTGGATGGAGGCGTGCTCCCTCTGCTGTCTTCTGATGTCCACGATCAGCTCCTTCGTTGTGTTGACGCTTTGTTGATGTTTTGTTGACTTTGAGAGAGAGGTTATTTCCCTGGCACCACTCTGCCATGGCTCGTCATTGTTGGTAATCAGGCCTATTACTGTTGTGTCGTCTACAAACTTGATGGTTGAGTTGGAGGCGTGCATGGCCACGCAGTCATGGGTGAACAGGGAGTACAGGAGGGGGCTGAGCACACACCCTTATGGGGCATCCACATGCTGTTTGTGATTTGATTCACATCAACTGAGCTTTTATGAAATTATGATAACTTACCTGGTTAATTGCCCATGTTTTTGAGGTGAACCAACTGTAATTGGAGACCAAATGAATCGAGTGTATTTAATTAAATGAGGTTTCACTGTGCCAAATAGGAGTTAATCAAGCTATCTGGCACAGCGACTAATGTCTCTCTGCCAGTGTTCCCGTTAATGGTGTAATTTCACCATATCGCACAGAAATTATTTGTATCCAAACAAGGTTGTTCCACAGTCAGTCATATCCTGGGTTAAGAGGACACATCTCTGTGTTAAAATAAGTGGGTAGTTTGTCTGCTTTTCTTCTGTCTATTCTAACTCCTCCGTCTATTCTAACTCCTCAGTCTATTCTAGCTCCTTAGTTGTCACGCCCTGACCGTAGAGAGCTTTTTATGTCTCTATTTTGGTATGGTCAGTGTGGGCATGGCCGGGTATGGTTCTCAATCAGGGACAGCTGTCTATCGTTGTCTCTGATTGGGAACCATACTTAGGTAGATTTTTCCCACATGGGTTTTGTGGGTAGTTATTATCTGTTTAGTGTTTGTATCGCCGCCCGCAAGAAGAACTGGAGGCAGCTAAAGCTGAGAGGCGGCGATATGAGGCAAGGCAGCGCAGCAGGCACAAGAGGCAGCCCCCCCCCAAAATTGGGGGGGGGGGACACGGGGAGATTGGCGGAGTCAGGTGAGAGTCCTGAGCCAACTCCCCGTGCTTACCGGAAGCAGCGTAGTACTGGTCAGGCACCGTGTTATGCGGTGAAGCGCACGGTTTCTCCAGTGCGCGCTCATAGCCCGGAGCGCTACATGCCAGCCCCCTGCAAGTGCCATGCGAGAGTGCGCATCCAGCCAGGGTGAATTGTGCCAGCTCAGCGCGTTTGGTCTCCAGTGCGCCGTTTCGGCCCAGGGTATCCTGTGCCGGCTCTGCGTACTGTGTCTCCGGGGCGCTGGGAGGGTTCAGTTCGCCCTACGCCTGTGCTCTGCCCGTGCCGGGCGAAAGTGGGCATTGAGCCTAAGGGAGAGGTGCGAGTGTTAAGCACCAGATCTCCAGTGCTCCCCCACAGCCCGGTTCATGCGGTGCCTCCTCCACGCACCAGGCCTCCTGTCGGTCTCCCCCGCCTGGTGTGCCCTGTGGCAGCCCCAACCACCAGGCTGTCTCTGCGTCTCCTCCCTCCAGAGTCGCCCTCCAGTCGCCCTTCAGTCTAACTCCCCAGTCTATTCTAACTCCCCAGTCTATTATTCTAAATCCCCAGTCTATTCTTCTAAATCCCCAGTCTATTCTTCTAACTCCCCAGTCTATTCTATTCTAACTCCCCAGTCTATTCTTCTAACTCCCCAGTCTATTCTTCTAAATCCTCTGTCTATTCTAACTCCCCAGTCTATTATTCTAACTCCCCAGTCTATTATTCTAACTCCCCAGTCTATTATTCTAACTCCCCAGTCTATTCTTCTAACTCCCCAGTCTATTCTATTCTAACTCCCCAGTCTATTATTCTAACTCCCCAGTCTATTATTCTAACTCCCCAGTCTATTATTCTAACTCCCCAGTCTATTCTTCTAAATCCCCAGTCTATTCTTCTAACTCCCCAGTCTATTCTATTCTAACTCCCCAGTCTATTCTTCTAACTCCCCAGTCTATTCTTCTAACTCCCCAGTCTATTCTTCTAACTCCCCAGTCTATTCTTCTAACTCCCCAGTCTATTCTTCTAACTCCCCAGTCTATTCTAACTCCTCTGTCTATTCTTCTAACTCCCCAGTCTATTCTAACTCCCCAGTCTATTCTTCTAACTCCCCAGTCTATTCTTCTAACTCCCCAGTCTATTCTAACTCCCCAGTCTATTCTAACTCCCCAGTCTATTCTAACTCCCCAGTCTATTCTAAATCCCCAGTCTGTTCTTCTAAATCCCCAGTCTATTCTTCTAACTCCCCAGTCTATTCTTCTAAATCCCCAGTCTATTCTAACTCCCCAGTCTATTCTTCTAAATCCCCAGTCTATTCTAACTCCCCAGTCTATTCTTCTAAATCCCCAGTCTATTCTTCTAAATCCCCAGTCTATTCTTCTAACTCCCCAGTCTATTCTTCTAACTCCTCTGTCTATTCTAACTCCCCAGTCTATTCTTCTAACTCCCCAGTCTATTCTTCTAACTCCCCAGTCTATTCTTCTAACTCCCCAGTCTATTCTTCTAACTCCCCAGTCTATTCTTCTAACTCCCCAGTCTATTCTAACTCCCCAGTCTATTCTAACTCCCCAGTCTATTCTAACTCCCCAGTCTATTCTAACTCCCCAGTCTATTCTAACTCCCCAGTCTATTCTAACTCCCCAGTCTATTCTAAATCCCCAGTCTATTCTAAATCCCCAGTCTGTTCTTCTAAATCCCCAGTCTATTCTTCTAACTCCCCAGTCTATTCTTCTAAATGCCCAGTCTATTCTAACTCCCCAGTCTATTCTTCTAAATCCCCAGTCTATTCTAACTCCCCAGTCTATTCTTCTAAATCCCCAGTCTATTCTTCTAAATCCCCAGTCTATTCTTCTAAATCCCCAGTCTATTCTTCTAACTCCCCAGACTATTCTTCTAAATCCCCAGTCTATTCTAAATCCCCAGTCTATTCTTCTAACTCCCCAGTCTATTATTCTAAATCCCCAGTCTATTCTTCTAACTCCCCAGTCTATTCTTCTAACTCCCCAGTCTATTCTAACTCCCCAGTCTATTCTAACTCCCCAGTCTATTCTAACTCCCCAGTCTATTCTAACTCCTCCGTCTATAATTTGGGTGTTTTTTCTTATTTTCTGTTCCAACTACAGTACATCAAATTAAATATTATTGGTTGCATTACTCACTTACACATATATCAGATAGCGCTTTAATTCTGAGAAAAGCATAGTAAAACTCTGTTCCTCAAGACCACAGTCCTGCTGTTGATTACTCCCCTCTCTCTCTCTGTTGATTCTAATGGTTTTGAATTAGCCAGAAAGTTCACACATCTGTTTTCCCAAGATGAAGCGAGTTGCTGATGAAATGGGAAAATATGAAAACACAGTGTTTGTGGCCCTAAAGGACCTCAAGAGATTGTGCACCCTTTCCCTCTGTGGTATTAGTATGAACAGCACCGTGGTATTGGAATGTGGATTATACTGCAGTCTACATAGAGCTGGGAGAGATCATTAGCTAGCATGTGGCTTGGGAGAATGTGGTAAAAAAATGTATATATTGGTGCACCAGTCAGTAGGTCTCCATTAGTGTGTGTGTGTATGTCTCATCTATGTGTCGTGTGTGTGTCTCATATGTGTATCTCATCTACTCTGTGTGTGTGTCGTGTGTGTCTCATCTGTGTATCTCATCTATGTGTCGTGTGTGTCTCATCTGTGTATCTCATCTATGTGTTGTGTGTGTCTCATCGGTGTGTCTCATCTATGTGTCGTGTGTGTGTCTCATCGATGTGTCTCATATGTGTCTCTCATCTACTGTGTTGTGATGTGTCTCATTGGTGTGTCTCATCTATGTGTCGTGTGTGTCTCATCTGTGTATGTCATCTATGTGTCGTGTGTGTCTCATCGGTGTGTCTCATCTATGTGTCGTGTGTGTCTCATCGGTGTGTCTCATCTATGTGTTGTGTGAGTGTCTCATCGGTGTGTCGTGTGTGTGTCTCATCGATGTGTCTCATATGTGTCTCTCATCTACTGTGTTGTGTGTGTGTCTCATCTGTGTGTCTCATATACTGTGTGTGTGTTTTCTTCCAGATTTCCCCCTGTGAGTGAGAAGGCTAAGGTGGGGAAGCTGGTCGGTGTCATATTGGCTGCAGCTGTCAATCAAACGATCGTCTATTCCATAGCGGAGGGCAACGAGGGAGGTGAGTAGTAACAGACTAACCTACACTGTGCCTTTGACCTAGTTCCAGAGGTCATGTTGTAATTCTATACAGTGATAGTCCCAGTCTTTTATTCGGACACACTATAAACAACATGAAGTAGTAAGGAGGTCACTCACAGAGCCATAAATACAGCTCTATACGGCCCTATATACCTCTATTCGCCTCTATACACATCTATACGCCGCTATACACCTCTATATACCTCTATATACCTCTATATACCTCTATACGCCTCTATATACCTCTATACGCCTCTATACGGCTCTATACGCCTCTATACGCCTCTATACGGCTCTATACGCCTCTATATACCGCTATACGCCTCTATATACCTCTATACGCCTCTATATACCTCTATACGCCTCTATATACCTCTATATACATGTATACGCCTCTATATACATGTATACGCCTCTATATACCGCTATACGCCTCTATATACCGCTATACGCCTCAATACACATCTATATACGGCTCTATACGCCTCTATATGGCTCTATATACATCTATATGGCTCTATACACCTCTATATGGCTCTATACACCTCTATATACCTCTATATGGCTCTATATGCCTCTATTTTTTTATATATATATTTTTTTACCTTTATTTAACTAGGCAAGTCAAGTAAGAACAAATTCTTATTTTCAATGACGGCCTAGGAACAGTGCCTGTTCAGGGGCAGAACGACAGATTTGTACCTCGTCAGAACGGGGGTTTGAACTTGCAACCTTCCGGTTACTAGTCCAACGCTCTAACCACTAGGCTACCCTGCCGCCCCATATACATCTATATGGTTCTATATACATCTCTATGGCTCTATACGCCTCTATATACCTCTATACGCCTCTATATACCTCTATACGCCTCTATATACCGCTATACGCCTCTATATACATCTATATGGCTCTATACGCCTCTATACGGCTCTATACGCCTCTCTACGGCTCTAAGCAGTTCTATTTGGCTATATACGGCTCTGTACAGCTCTATATACCGCTACATGGCTCTAGTCAGTCATCTGCCCACAGAGAGGCAGCACCCAAAGTGTGTGTGTATGTGTGCGGGCCCCGGTCATGACAGACTTACTGCCATGTAAAAGCACCCTGAGGGATGATTAGACCCGTCCATCCTCCCATCGTCCGTCACTGTGATTAAAACCTGGGCTCATGCCTCTCAGAGTGTGAAAAGATGAAATTGCATCCCCATACTGAGCCTCGCATTCAACTACATCTGAAGCATTTAGTCATTTGGAAACAAAGGGAATTGGCTTCACTTTTAACTCTCATTAGATTCAATGAAGAAGCACCAGGAAGATTCATTGTTGTTAAATTCAAGGTTCATGGCGTACTGGGAGGACTTAATTGTAGGTCTGAAAATAAAGGGGAGCGAGATGAGTTCTAGCTATGCTCTTCGGTGCATTCCTGCTGTGCATGTGCATCAATTATGCCTTACACAAAATCAATGAGTGACTAAGTGATTCTCCAGTCTAGTGTCATTTCTTTCTGGTGTCGTGCCTCAACACGTGATGCCACACACAGTGGGATTTGGGGAGGTGAATAGACTTGTCATTCTACGCAGGGACGGATACAGTATTAAATGACTATGCTTTCATCGTCTTCTAGGTGTGTTCAGGCTCAACAACAACACCGGGGTGATCTCAACGGCCAAGCCCCTGGACTATGAGGCCAACGGCAGCTACAGCCTCAGAGTGGAGGCTGACTCCATGGGGTTGGCCGAGTCCAACCTCCGAGCGCCCTCTAAGAGTACGCCTGCCTATCATGCTTTTTTTTTTTTTACGCTTTTTACAACCTTAATTTGAGAAGGAGTAATTGAAATTCAAATGTTTGTTTCTGCTGTCTCTCTGTTTCTCTCACTTGTAACATAAATGTTGGTCTGGCATTTGCCTGTAAATTCTTTCCCATCTTAGCTTTTTCCAAAATACTTAAAAGCACGCCTCATCCTTTCACGATATTTAGTTTTCTGATTAGTCAAATTCATGCTGAGTTGCTGCGGAGGATGAGACATTTTGATTTAACAGTTACTGTTAAATGTGACAGATTTAAAAAATAATAAATAAAATAAAATAAAAAACATTCCTTTCTGGACAATCTCATCATGTCTCCGCAATATGCAGAAGCAATCACTCAAATCAATTTGATTACAATCGCGCTGTCATCCACTTATATCTAAATGCCAACTTCGTCGATTCTAGAATAAAAGGCTTGTAGAGATTTGGTCACTGCTGTATGTTCTGCCCAGATTAGAATTAGATTCAGCATGTTTTTCTCTATTCAACTAGATTGACTAATATACTGTACCCAGGCCACTCACTGTGTGTCATTCAAGCTGAGAGGGGGCTGAGAGGGGGCTGCAGCAAACATGACGAAAACACCCACTAGCAATAGATTAAGTCCTCGTTCCATTGAAGCAGGCCTGGCAGCAATATTTGAGATGTGGTGGAAGTTTCATCATGGGGGGGGCTATTGATGTTGTTTGATTCATTCCGCTGGAGGAGGTAGCATGGTAAATGGCTGCAGAGAGTGGATGGGTACTCCCCACTGCGTTTGGCTATGGAGGTGACATCATCACTGTGATAGGAAGACCCTTGATTGAATTGATTGGAGCCACAGCACTGATTATGCAGGGGGGAGGGTGGTAAGCATGCAAAAAGTATATATTTTTTTAAAGTAGGCCATTACCTACTTAAGAATAATACATCTTTTAGACCTTGCCAATGCATTTGCAGTCATATTATTATTATTACATTGTAAAATATGTGATTTATGTGTCCATGAAAACTGTTTCACCCCATATGCACGAAATGTTAAGTAGATACACTGCGTTTCTGAGATCTCTACACAAAAAAAACTGTCCGACCGCTAGATCCAGGATTCTTACAGGGTTCAAATTCAATGTCTAATTGAACTGATTAATGCTTAATATATGATAGAACAACAACTTACACTGCCATAAATGCAAAGCCAGAAAAGGACATGTTATGTCACATGATTTTGGACAAACCCATCAAGACACCAACCATGAGAACAGTGGAGGCTGCTGAACAGAGCACATGGGAATGACATCAAACACCTGGAAACCATGTGATGGATTCCATTCCACTGATTCCGCTCCAACACCTGGAAACCATGTGATGGATTCCATTCCACTGATTCCGCTCCAACACCTGGAAACCATGTGATGGATTCCATTCCACTGATTCCGCTCCAGTTATTATCCTCACTGCGATCCTAGTTTATAGAAATACCCAGGTGTGTGTTGCAATGCAGCAGTAAGTACTCTCCTGCTGTTGCTCGTTTAGTGTTGTCATCCGCTGTAACTTTGGACATTCTGGCAGGGATAAACGAGAAAGGTGCTGACTCTACTGTCGTCCTAGTCGGTCCCCCTGGTCTGTCCCCATGCTCTGTACTCCTGGTCTGTCCCCCTGGCCTGTCCCCATGGTCTGTACTCCTAGTCTGTCCCCATGGTCTGTACTCCTAGTCTGTCCCCATGGTCTGTACTCCTAGTCTGTCCCCATGGTCTGTACTCCTAGTCTGTCCCCATGGTCTGTACTCCTAGTCTGTCCCCATGGTCTGTACTCCTAGTCTGTTCCCATGGTCTGTACTCCTAGTCTGTCCCCATTGTCTGTACTCCTAGTCTGTCCTCATGGTCTGTACTCCTAGTCTGTCCCCATGGTCTGTACTCCTGGCCTGCCGCTCTGGTCTGTCTTCCCCGTCTGTCCCCATGGTCTGTACTCCTAGTCTGTCCCCCTGGTCTGTCCCCATGGTCTGTACTCCTGGCCTGTCGCTCTGGTCTGTCTTCCTGGTCTGTCCCAGAGCATTTTGTCAGATGATGAGTTGAGCAGGGTCTGTGTTTTGTTTACCTCTGAATCAGAAGACTGACTATACCGGCACACTTTACAGTGACAAAACAAGGGTTATGACACACATTATTTGGTGGGTCCCTCTGTGTATTTGTAGCCCTTCAGGAGTGACATTTTACTATGAGAAATGACAAACCGCAATGCAGTGCTGTAGTATTTTAGTCAAACATCTAAATCATTGTATTGACAGGGAAATGGATATGATGCACATTTGACTGTTTCGAGTTCTCATTTTCTATTCAATCCAAATGATATTCAGATTAGCCTTTGGGGTTATTTTTAATAATTTTTTTCTTTCTCCTCTGCAGCTAACACAGCGAGGGTGTTCATTGATGTTCTGGATGAGAATGATCACTCTCCTGTCTTTACCAAACCCTTGTACCTGGGAGGAGTGGCCGAGGACGCCAAGACATTCACTTCCGTACTACAAGTCCAGGTACCCCAAGCTCCTTTCATACACAAAGTGGACAACTTCTAAATAGTGCGATTGGTGTCGAAAGAAGACAATTCATTGTTTTTTTTTAATGTAAATTTTCTATCAAACTGCGATCACTCCTCTTCACGAAGCCAACCATTCAAAATGTGTCCGGTTGAACGATTATCTGTGTTTGCATTTGAAATGTTGATAATGCATGACCAGCTGGAGGATCAACCATCTCTTTCAGACACCTCTGACAAAACTTAGAATGCCCAGGCCGTAGAGGCTCTCACATAAAATCTCTGACAATACTTAGAATGCCCAGGCCGTAGAGGCTCTCACATAAAATCTCTGACAATACTTAGAATGCCCAGGCCGTAGAGGCTCTCACATAAAATCTCTGACAATACTTAGAATGCCCAGGCCGTAGAGGCTCTCACATAAAATCGCTGACAATACTTAGAATGCCCAGGCTGTAGAGACTCTCATATAAAGTCTCTGACAATACTTAGAATGCCCAGGCTGTAGAGACTCTCATATAAAATCTCTGACAATACTTAGAATGCTCAGGCCGTAGAGACTCTCACATAAAATCTCTGACAATCCTTAGAATGCCCAGGCCGTAGAGACTCTCACATAAAATCTCTGACAATACTTAGAATGTCCAGGCCGTAGAGGCTCTCATATAAAATCTCTGACAATACTTAGAATGCTCAGGCCGTAGAGACTCTCACATAAAATCTCTGACAATCCTTAGAATGCCCAGGCTGTAGAGACTCTCATATAAAATCTCTGACAATACTTAGAATGCTCAGGCCGTAGAGACTCTCACATAAAATCTCTGACAATCCTTAGAATGCCCAGGCCGTAGAGACTCTCACATAAAATCTCTGACAATCCTTAGAATGCCCAGGCCGTAGAGACTCTCACATAAAATCTCTGACAATCCTTAGAATGCCCAGGCCGTAGAGGCTCTCACATAAAATCTCTGACAATACTTAGAATGTCCAGGCCGTAGAGGCTCTCTCATAAAATCTCTGACAATACTTAGAATGCCCAGGCCGTAGAGACTCTCACATAAAATCTCTGACAATCCTTAGAATGCCCAGGCCGTAGAGGCTCTCACATAAAATCTCTGACAATACTTAGAATGTCCAGGCCGTAGAGGCTCTCTCATAAAATCTCTGACAATACTTAGAATGCCCAGGCCGTAGAGGCTCTCACATAAAATCTCTGACAATACTTAGAATGTCCAGGCCGTAGAGGCTCTCTCATAAAATCTCTGACAATACTTAGAATGCCCAGGCCGTAGAGACTCTCACATAAAATCTCTGACAATCCTTAGAATGCCCAGGCCGTAGAGGCTCTCACATAAAATCTCTGACAATACTTAGAATGCCCAGGCCGTAGAGGCTCTCACATAAAATCTCTGACAATACTTAGAATGTCCAGGCCGTAGAGGCTCTCTCATAAAATCTCTGAGGCAGGCCGTAGAGGCTCTCACATAAAATCTCT
Source organism: Oncorhynchus tshawytscha (assembly GCF_018296145.1). Taxonomy (NCBI): domain Eukaryota; kingdom Metazoa; phylum Chordata; class Actinopteri; order Salmoniformes; family Salmonidae; genus Oncorhynchus; species Oncorhynchus tshawytscha. Next base: position 21,090,611 of record NC_056452.1, on the reverse strand, counting down.
GACAATACTTAGAATGTCCAGGCCGTAGAGGCTCTCTCATAAAATCTCTGACAATACTTAGAATGCTAAGGCTGTAGAGGCTCTCTCATAAAATCTCTGACAATACTTAGAATGCTAAGGCTGTAGAGACTCTCTCATAAAATCTCTGACAATACTTAGAATGCCCAGGCTGTAGAGGCTCTCTCATAAAATCTCTGACAATACTTAGAATGCCCAGGCTGTAGAGGCTCTCTCATAAAATCTCTGACAATCCTTAGAATGCCCAGGCTGTAGAGGCTCTCTCATAAAATCTCTGACAATACTTAGAATGCTAAGGCTGTAGAGGCTCTCTCATAAAATCTCCACACATCTGTCAATAGCATGCTGCAAAGTCCTGTGTGAAAGGGAATTATCCCCTGTGTTCACCAGGGCGTGTTGTTGTTAGTTTTTCGCACCATTGTTGCTAAAGCCACTGTGACACCTGTTGGGCGTGTGCTCAGACTGAGACTGAGACTGTGTGTGTGTGTGTGTGTGTCATTTGCATCGTTGTTTCAGAATGATGAGCCGTAGCGAGACTACTTTTTATTCAGATATGCATGCTGTTTTCTCTGGTGTTTGTCTGATGTTTGTGTCTCCCTGCCGGTCTTTCTCCCTGTTTGTCTATATGCCTGTCTCCCTGCCTGTTTCCCTGCTGGTCTTTCTCCCTGCCTGTCTTTCTCCCTGTCTGTCTGTCTCCCTGCTGGTCTGTCTCCCTGCTGGTATGTCTAATGGTCTGTCTACCTGCCTGTATCCTTGTATGTCTCCCTGCCGGCCTGTCTCCCTGCCGGCCTGTCTACCTGTCTGTCTACCTGCCTGTCTTCCTGTCTCCCTGTCTGTGTCCTTGTCTGTCTCCCTGCCTGCCTGCCTTCATCTTTCCATCTGTCTGCGTCTGAGTATGCACCTACCATGTCTGTGTGAAGGTGAAGTGGGCATCATTTGACATTTGAGTAATTTAGCAGACACTCTTATCTAGAGCCACTTACAGTTAGTGCATTCATCTTAACATAGCTAGGTGGGACAACCACATATCACAGGTATAGTAAGTACACTTTTCCTCAATAAAGTAGCTATCGAGGGGGGGTGTCAAGTGCAAGTGTTGGTTCAGGAGTGAGGAGGGGGGTTGTTGCTCCATTCGACTGTTGTTGCTCCCTTCGACTGTTGTTGCTCCCTTCGACTGTTGTTGCTCCCTTCGACTGTTGTTGCTCCCTTCGACTGTTGTTGCTCCCTTTGACTATTGTCGCTCCATTTGACTGTTGTTGCTCCCTTCGACTGTTGTTGCTCCCTTCGACTGTTGTTGCTCCACTCGACTGTTGTTGCTCCACTCGACTGTTGTTGCTCCACTCGACTATTGTTGCTCTCTTCAACTGTTGTTGCTCCCTTCGGCTGTTGTTGCTCCACTCGACTGTTGTTGCTCCACTCGACTGTTGTTGCTCCACTCGACTGTTGTTGCTCCACTCGGCTGTTGTTGCTCCCTTCGACTGTTGTTGCTCCCTTCGACTGTTGTTGCTCCCTTCGACTGTTGTTGCTCCCTTCGGCTGTTGATGCTCCCTTCGGCTGTTGTTGCTCCCTTCGACTGTTGTGGCTCCAATCGACTGTTGTGGCTCCCTTCGACTGTTGTGGCTCCAATCGACTGTTGCTCCCTTCGACTGTTGTTGCTGGCTAGTGTAGAACACAGTCAGGCTAGTGTAGAACACAGTCACAAACGGGTTTGTCAGGAGCCTCAAAAGAGATTCTTTAGACCAGGAAGTAATGGAATTACTGGGTCAAAGAGCTCCTGAACTGACATACTGTACCCACTGGTTCCAACTCCTAATGGTAACATTCAACCTCCCAGGTGTTTCACACACAGTCAGGGTCAGTATCTTCATCTTTAGTATTCATACCTATTCCCTGTTGCTTTACTAATAGGACATTCATAGCAGATCTGAATATGGATCTCTGTAAAAGCTGCTCAGCATCCCCAAGATTAGACTAATCTACTTTTAAATCCTTCTTTAAATAGTTTTGTGAGAAAGAGGGAATTTAAACCCTGATGGAGTGGTGGCCAAACCTGAAGAAAGGGTAGAATGGAGGGAGGGAGGGACAGAAGTGATGTTTGCTACTCTGTCACACAGGAGCGTTGCCACTGCAGAAATAAATAATAACTTGTCTTCTGAGTGACACACGTTGTCTGTGATTGATCTCATAATTAGTATATTTGAACACAAAACAAGTCACTCTTGACGGAATGTGTTTGTGTTCCTGTACAGATAGGAAAACAAAGAGGAATCTCTGCAAAGAACAAATCCAATTTCGCAGCAAATCAGCCTCAAATCAGAACCACAGTTTCTAACAAGTCAGGGTTGCTTTCATAACACAGTCAAATGCTGTCCTCTCTTTCTGCTTGCTTGGTGCAGTCTTTGTGCCACATTTTCACACTGCATTCATACACTGGTATCTTTTTTCCTGGTCTGGTCTCACCATTAACTAACCCAGGGGGTGGATTATTTTATCAGTGAACCTTTACCTATACAGTATATGGTATAGTATAGTGTGAGATACAAATGAGTTGCAGAATATTGAAAATATCTCATTAGTGTGAATGACTCCAGCTGGGCAGGGCACAGCGCTGTCTCTGCTCCTTAACACTCAGTCTCAGTCGTAAAAAACAAAAGAGGTCTAATAAATCAACTTCACTGCAGAGCAACAAGGCAACCGGTGAAGTCAGCTGTGTCCCTGTTAAAGAGAGAGTGGCTCGCGGCTCGAAGACTCCACCTACAGCAAGAATGGAGAACTACAACCACTTCAAAACAATAAAACAAATATGTGCCCTTTGTATTTTCAATGGATGAGCTGATTGGGATCTTGATGTTGAATTGTTGTTGTGGTTGTTGACGCTGCTGTGTTTGAACCTCTTGAATGCTTTTTGTGTGTGTGTGTGTGTGTGTGTGTGTGTGTGTGTGTGTGTGTGTGTGTGTGTGTGTGTGTGTGTGTGTGTGTGTGTGTGTGTGTGTGTGTGTGTGTGTGTGTGTGTGTGTGTGTGTGTGTGTGTGTGTGTGTGTGTGTGTGTGTGTGTGTCTCAGGCCCTGGACAAGGACACAGGGAATTACAGCTCCATGCAGTACAGGCTCGTTATCCCTCCCACCACCAACGGCAAGGACGGCTTTGTCATCGAGCCCTACACCGGTGTCATCAAGACTGCCATTATGTACAGGAACATGCGCCGGTCTTACTTCAAGTTCGAAGTGGTCGCCACTGACAATTACGGCCAGGGGGGACTGAGCAACAAGGCAGAGGTGGTGGTGAGTGTTTGTCCTGTTCCCGTAGAATGAAATTGAGATTCCCATTCTAGTAACTTTAGTTCTATGTGCTGTGCGTTTCCCTCCGTGAAAAGCCATTGGTCTGGTCTCTGAGTCTTTTGTTCAATGCTAAGTTCAAGTTCCATCAGTCCTGCCTAGTTTTCCATACTCCATGCCAGCTATGAACAATTCTAGCTTATGGACCTTTAAGTATGTCAATACCCACAATACTTCCACTCCCCAGGTTTACACTGGCGGTACATACCCCTCCTCTCCTCCCAAAATACACATTCAAAGCTTCCCATAGGAATTGCATTTGTAAAAAGACACAGTAGTGATACTCCAGCTAATCAATGATCTGTGTCTGGTGGCATCCTTGTGGTAGATAGTATAGGCTAGCTATCCCTGAGAGAGTAGATGAATGTGTGTTCCTTCCGTGCTGGCTGCTTCCCAGTTTGTTGCAAATTGAACTGTCCCAGGGCATATGGGGACCATTGATTATACATTACAGCCTTGTGCTGCCTATTCCTCCCTTTGCCCTTAATGAAATAAGGGGCTGGCTGGGTCAGAGCCTTGCCTGAACGAGAGGAGCCACGCTGGGGCTAAATTAATCTAATTCCAACGGGAAGCTTCATTTCATGGGGACTGTATAAAGGGACCTTCCTGCCAAACTACAGGGCGAGTTCCTGTTGTGGTTTAGCCTGCTGTCCAAAATGAAAGCTCATTTTGTAGAAGTTAGGGAGGGGAGGGGAATAGATACTGGTTTTGTGTCTGCCGCATTGATCATCTGATTGAACCCTGTTTCCCAGGTATCCGTGGTGAATCTGCTGGATATGCAGGTGGTGGTGTCCAACGTTGCTCCTACAGTGGTGGAACAGAACAAGGACAAGCTCCTCGGGTAACGTAGAAGATATCTAATCTATTGTAATTCACTTAAGAAGGATATTGCGTCCGTCTTTTAACATTCGAGTCGCGACTGTGCTCATAGTCTCCTAAACTTCATATGCAAGTGACTCATTTTAGCAACACTTGCATTTGGCCCTTTCCCAGGCGTGCAGGTGTTTGAGGGGGCTGCATGATTCAGAGTTGATTTGATCGTCGCCTTCTACCGAGATGAAAAGGTTTCCCACTGTGTGACGGCTGCTCAAATTAAAGTGTCAGGCAACGCGAGCCTTCCTTCAGTTTCCATTCGAGGCTCCTCCCTACCTGCCTCCTCAGGTCTATCAGAGCTCTGTCATACACTTCAGACAGCCACTCCCCAATGGTTCCCTTCTTGTCTTGAGCTTACTTCTTAGCCATTGGCATTGTTATCATCAGTAGGAGTCTAACTTCTCTCTGAATCTAAATTGCAAAAGAGGAAAAGTGCCAGTGGCTCTATAGCTGTCTCCTGTTCCTCTGAGGTGGGGGTGTGTGTGTGCGTGTGTGTGTGAATTCCAGCATATGTGTGTGACCTTGCGTGTATTAGCTGTGCTGCTACTATACACCTGTCCGTCACCCAACGTATCCTCCTACTGACAATCAACCAGTATCAGTCCTCCTGATGGACTTCCTCTGACTGGGTGTCATCCTAAGGTCTCTCCACCTTCTCTCCCAGGGCTACGGCCCCAGCTGTGGAGCCACCTAGTTCCTCAGTGTTTCCCCAAGGGGAGAGACATCCATCTGGTCTCAGTGCTGTCATGCCGTCCTCTTTGGCGTTTCCCAGGTAATTGGCTCAACACCTATTGTGTCTTTCCTCAGAGCTCAGAGGGCTGCAGAGGCCCATCGCCAGACGAGGGTTGTGTCCAGAACCCTATTCGGGTATAGGGCGTGGTGCACTTTATTGTGAACAGGGTACCATTTCAGATGCACACAAGGATATTTTCTTTGAACTGACACTATTGTAGATACTTTGATTTTGGAGACGGAGCACCATGTTTGGCTTTGCATTGCAATCCAAAACCAGTCTTGATACACACACCATTCTTGATACACACTGTTGAGCGTGAAAAACCCAGCAGCGTTGCCGTTCTTGACACACTTAACCGGTGCGCCTGGAACCTACTACCATACCCCATTCAAAGGCACTTAAATCTTTTGTCTTGTCTATTCACCCTCTGAATGGCACACATACACAGTCCATGTCTCAATTGTCTCGAGAATTAGAAATCCTTATTTAACCCGTCTCCTCCCCTTCATCTACACTGTTTGAAGTAGATTTACTAAGTGACACCAATAAGGGATCATAGCTTTCACCTGGATTCACCTGGTCATTCTATGTCATGGAAAGAGCATAATGTTTTGTACCCAGTGTAAATCACCGTTGAACATTTCCCCCTAGATCCTGCTATCACCTCGTTTCTCTACAAATCCACTGATGCTTGCTTCCTCTCCCTCTGCAGGGTCCTGGAGCGCTATGTGCAGGACCAGATTCCAGGGGCCAAAGTGGTGGTGGAGTCCATCGGACCGCGGCGGTTTGGCGACGGCTTCGAGCAAGAGGACTACTCCAAGTCAGACCTGATGGTGTATGCTGTTGACCCTCTGACCAACAGGGCCATTTCACGCCAAGAGCTGTTCAAGTGAGAAGAAAGTCACTATGGTGGCCCTGAGGGAAAAAACAGTTTATAACTAAAGTGATTGCCCCTTAGGGCCACCCTCTGTCGTATCTAGATACGCCATCCCTGTGGAGCAGGTGTTTACCCAGTGACAGACAGAGGGGGGATGTCACCACTCACCAGAGTTGTTTTGTTCCCTGTCACCCTGCAGTCAGGCCCTCATTAGAGAGCCAAACGCATGCCCTCGTACGACAGCAGCCCCGGTTCTGCCATTCAACTAGCTGACAACCGGCTGAGCCACCGCTCTGTACTGCTCCCTACATACTCTGCACAGCAGGCTCAGTGGTCATCTAACCGCCCTCTGCCTCTTTCAGCTCCACAGAGTGACAAATGGACCTAGTGAACAATGGCAACATAATTGTGAAGCAGTGTGTACCCACACCTGTCATTTATGCTTCCGGCCATTACAGGGAGTAGAGTGTTGCACTGTTTGCTCTTAGATGTAACTGATGGATATATCATAATGATTTTCTCATGCACATAATTGGTATATGACTGGAGACATTTGTTTTTTCCTGAACACTTAACTATAACTAAGGCCTGGTCAGGTGATCAGGGAAAAACTCCAGGCCCTCTGACTGATGGTGATGATGATGATGATGATGGTGGTGATAATGATGATATTGATGATGATTATAGTGATGATGGTGGTAATGATGATGATGATGATGATGGCGATGATGATGGTGATAGTGATGATGGTGATAGTGATGATGATAATGATGGTGATGGTGGTGGTAATGATAATGATGTAATAGTGATGATGATGATGATGATGACCGTGTGTGTGTGTAACTATACTGCATGTAATCTGTCTGTTTCCATCCAAGGTTTCTGGACGGGAAGCTGCTGGACATCAACAAGGAGTTCCAGCCGTACCTGGGCCGAGGAGGGAGGATCCTGGAGATACGCTCCCCTGACGTGGTGACCAGCGTGAAGAAGGCCATGCAGACCGTGGGCTACACAGAGGGGGCGCTGCTCGCCCTCGCCGTCATCATCATCCTCTGCTGCATCCCCGCCATCCTCATCGTCATCATCACCTACAGGCAGTGTGTAGAAAAAACTGTTCAAAGTTCAAATGCTGTATTGGAAGTACATTTTGGGTCAAATGGGAATTGGTCTTGGGGAATGTGAGTATGAATAGGCCACAAGGCACAAGTACTGGTGCAGACAGACACAGGGGTGCAGACAGACACAGAGGTGCAGACAGAGAAGGGGTGCGGGCAGACACAGAGGTGCATACAGACACGGAGGTGCCAGATAGGCACAGGGGTGCAGACAGACACAGGGGTGCAGACAGACACAGGGGTGCAGACAGACACAGAGGTGCAGACAGACACAGGGGTGCAGACAGACACAGAGGTGCCAGATAGGCACAGTGGTGCAGACAGACACAGTGGTGCAGACAGACACAGTGGTGCAGACAGACACAGAGGTGCAGACAGACACAGAGGTGCAGACAGACACAGAGGTGCAGACAGACACAGTGGTGCAGACAGACACAGTGGTGCAGACAGCACATTACCTGCTTTCCAGCCCTCAGAGGCCGTCCCTAATGCCCATCGTTTTAGGAGGAAGCAAGCTTTCTCTCCGCAATTCACCATGGAAACGCCTTTGAGAGCCGGCATAATCGTCTATTTATACAGCGTGAAAGCACATTAATTAATGTCAGAGCAGATAAACACTGCAGACTGATTGTTGCGGTTTGGGGGAGATTTTCTCCCTCTGCTCTGAGCCTGCGAACCAAACCGAGCAGCAAATGGCTAGACTGATGGCCATCGCGATTTCAGGGCTAGAGTGACAGCCATCGCGATTTCAGGGCTAGAGTGACAGCCATCGCGATTTCAGGGCTAGAGTGACAGCCATCGCGATTTCAAGGCTAAACTGATAGCCATCGCGATTTCGGGGCTAGACTGACAGCCGTCACGATTTCGGGGCTAGACTGAAAGCCGTCACGATTTTGGGGCTAGACTGACAGCCGTCACGATTTTGGGGCTAGACTGACAGCCGTCACGATTTCAGGGATAGACTGACAGCCGTCACGATTTCAGGGATAGACTGACAGCCGTCACGATTTCAGGGATAGACTGACAGCCGTCACGATTTCAGGGCTAGACTGACAGCCGTCACAATTTCAGGGCTAGACATGAAACAGATGAGAAAAGAATTGTGTGTCATCTTCATCAGTGTCTCAGCTTCAGGAAAGTGGCTTAATCTACAGAGAATTCTTTCAATCTCTCTCTTTTTGTATTAAAAGACAATGATTGTAAGAAGCATTGTGTCTGTAATTTGCCCCTCGCTATTACCAACATCCTTCTCTTTCTTTCTCCTCTTTCTTCCATTGTCAACAGATTCAAAGAGTGAGTATTAAAATCATCAAATCCAATTTTATTGGTCGCATATACATATTTAGCAGATGTTATCGCGGGTGTAGCTAAATGCTAATGTTCCTAGCTGCAACAGTGCAGTAATATCTAACAATACACACAAATCCCAAATATAGAAATATTAGAACGAGCAACCTCCCACACACCCCCGCTGTGCACGCCACGTGTTACCATGGGTACAAACACGGTTCATGACACAAACTGTTCACTCCCCTCTGGTTGGCAGAGAGAAAATGTTGCAGGTTTAAAGCTTATTTTTGTGCAATTCTACCCATTTTTCCATGTCTAATGTGTATTCATGTGATATTTGAGTGGCTCGAACATGTTTTCAAAGCCAATGATTGGGATCAGGGAAGTCAACGAAATCTGAAACAAATGAAGAGTGCATAACCTGTTTTTACACACTGCAGTCGGAGACAATAAATAAGAAATGTGCCGGCAACAATTGGTTTCTTTGAGTATATTGGGGTGCCACTGTGTGCCAAGATATTTATTTATGTGTGCATTTATAATGTAGCAGTGTCCTCTTCGAATTTGCTGACGCTGTAATTTATCGTAACTTGGTTGAATTTCTCTCTGGTACTACTAAAGGAGACAGGCGGAGTGTGCTAAAACTGCCCGGATACAAATGACCCTCCCTACTGGCAAATCAGTGGTTGCTGCCACCAACAACCTGTATGAAGAGCTGGGGGACAACACCATGTAAGTTTTATAATATATCCTATCTTATCCCATTATGTGGGTCCTTGCAAATTCTCTGTTTAATTTAGAATTGGAGCAATTTTCCTGGGCGTGATTGGGTTCCTTGGTCAAACATATGCTACTGTAGACATTGTTTTAAGTTTATCTGTGGAGGTTAAATCATGCTGTGCTTCAGTGTAGTTCTTCACTGGGGCAACTGAGCAAAGCTGTTATCACCATTCCATGGCTTTCATATGCAAGGAAAATACCATCTGGGAAATTATTCTTATTTTATTCTTTACTGTTCAAGATGGAGTACGATTGACTTCAAAACAGACTGGCCAGCTCTCTGAAAACAAGGAGGAAATTCATGTCAATTGAAGATAATTGAAATACTTATTCATAAGTGCCGTGGCGAAACACAATTTATTTTATCGATAAGGTTGTTGAGTGGCTCAGTCATTGAGCAGTACAGCGTTTGGCTTCATGTGCTGCTGCAAAGCCATAAGATATGTCCTGATCACATAGAGAACAGACCTAGGCTTACTTTAGAATGAACTGGTCAACCGCTCTGCTGATCAAGTAGCCCTTAGTGCTCACTTGTAGCTTCCTCCTTCTCTGATCAAAAACAATGCAATGGTAGAGCGAATCGTTTTTTCAATTGTCAGCCATCAACCAGGCGGTGGACATTCAGAGGATGAAATCTGCCATTACCGGCAGTCAAGTGTGTAGCATTTCTGTGATTCGCCCTGCTTTTCCTGCTATACTCATCTGTCTATCTTATTGCCTCATTTCTCTTCCTTGGCCTCCAGAGTGAAGTGAGTACTTGTGTTGTAGCGCTAGGTTGTAACTGTTGCTCATTAGAGTTTTCCTTTAGTCTCTGCTTCTTGTCTGTTGTTGTTTATTATTCAAGTAGCAGGCCCTTAAATTGTATGTAGATCAGTGGAGGCTGGTGGGAAGAGCTCTGGACTCCATTCTGGGTAGAAACAGAGAGGACCACCAGTCTCTGGGCTGCATCCTGGGTAAAAACAGAGAGGACCACCAGTCTCTGGACTCCATTCTGGGTAGAAACAGAGAGGACAGCCAGTCTCTGGACTGCATCCTGGGTAGAAAGGACTGCCATCTGGGATAAGAAAGAGAGGGCCCACCCTGCGTCATTAATACCCAGAGCGATGGTAGTCCACCCCCCACGTCATTAATACCCAGAGCGATGGTAGTCCATGGACCCGGGTGCTGGAGCCCCCACGTCATTTATACCCAGAGCGATGGTAGTCCACCCCCACGTCATTAATACCCAGAGCGATGGTAGTCCACGGCCTGGACTGGGAAACCCCCACGTCATTAATACCCAGAGCGATGGTAGTCCAGCACCCCCACGTCATTAATACCCAGAGCGATGGTAGTCCACCCCCACGTCATTAATACCCAGAGCGATGGTAGTCCGCCAGTCCCCACGTCATTAATACCCAGAGCGATGGTAGTCCACTCCATTCTGGGTAGAAACCCCCACGTCATTAATACCCAGAGCGATGGTAGTCCACCCCCACGTCATTAATACCCAGAGCGATGGTAGTCCACCCCCACGTCATTAATACCCAGAGCGATGGTAGTCCACCCCCACGTCATTAATACCCAGAGCGATGGTAGTCCACCCCCAGCCACAAGCCCACTCTTCCCATCCTGCGCAGCCTCACCTTCTCCAGCTACAACTCAGCCTCCACCGAACCCTACGAGGTCATCCCTGAACCCCCAGATGTGCCCCCTTCTCCTCCCCCACCCAGCTTCTCTCCACCTCCCCCTCCATGCCTCCTCCCCCTCCATGCCTCCTCCCAATTCCCCCTCCACCCTTAACTACGGAGAAAACCTTTTCCCTGCCCCTCCTCCGCCTCTCCCTCCTCCCATGTCCCCTCCCCTCAATCGTCCATCTGCGTTTGTGCTCCCCCTTGCCCGCTGTGACCACCCTGAGACCTGTGTCCCTGCACCCTCCCCCGCCGCCCCTCCCCATGAAGGAGCTGAAGGGGATCCTGAAGAACGTACAGAACATCGCCGACATCGAGAAATCTGTTTCCAACATGTGCAATCAAATAGACAAGAAAAACGATGCTTCCAAGGAGCGTCCTGAAGCCACAAGGGTCTGCTGATTCTGTGGACTCCTTCTATGATGAACTAGACATTGCAGAAACTGTAGTCCCCACCACAGCAGAGGTGCAGGCTGACAGTACAAACAGGTACACGTCCAACCAAACATCAAAATGAACTCCTTAGTGGAAGAGCTGGAGAAAGGCTTCCCCTCTCAGTCCACTGCAATGTGACTCTCTCCTTCTATTTCTGTTCAGTGACTGTTTCTTCTTTTTCTTCTTCATTTTGTGTTCTTTTGCAATTCCATTCTTCATTCATTCTTGTGTTTTCATTTTTTGTCATTTATTGTTGTCATGTCTTTTTTTCAAGGGAGGTGTTTTCATTCTGAAATGTTGATTGATATTTATTTATATATGAATGCATGGCTAGTCTTGTTCCGTGTCATAACTTAGCCTGTAATTGTAAGGTTTTATGGTCACCTAAAGATGAAGATAATCTAGAGAATTTTACCTATCCATTTCATTAAAAGAAAAAACCTATTCATTTCTCTCAAGTAATTTCAACCAAGTTCAATTGTAAAACCGCATAAGAAATTTCAGAGGACCTGAGCCCTAGGACCATGCCTCAGGACTCCCTGGCCTGATGACTCCTTGCTGTCCCCAGTCCACCTGCTGCTGCTCCAGTTTCAACTGTTCTGCCTGCGGCTATGGAACCCTGACCGGTTCACAGGACATCTTACCTTGTCCCGGACCTGCTGTTTTCGAATCTCTCTCTCTCTCTCTACCGCACCTGCGGTCTCGGCCTCTGAATGCTCGGCTATGAAAAGCCAACTGACATTTACTCCTGAGGTGCTGACCTGTTGCACCCACTGCAACCACTGTGATTATTATTATTTGACCCTGCTGGTCATCTATGAACGCTTACTGGTCATCTATGAACGAAGGCCAGCATTCCTGGAAATGCCTCATCGCTGTTGACGTTGAGACTGATGTTTTGCGGGTACTATTTAATGAAGCTACCAGTTGAGGCATCTGTTTCTCAAACTAGACACTCTAATGTACTTGTCCTCTTGTTCCGTTGTGCACTGGGGCCTCCCACTCCTCTTTCTATTAGAGCCAGTTTGCGCTGTTCTGTGAAGGGACTAGTACACAGCGTTGTATGAGATCTTCACTTTCTTGGCAATTTCTCGCATGGAATAGCCTTAATTTCTCAAAACAAGAATAGACTGTCGAGTTTTGGGAGAAAGTTCTTTGTTTCTGGCCATTTTGAGCCTGTAATCGAGCATACAAATGCTGACGCTCCAGATACTCAACTAGTCTAAAGAAGGCCAGTTTAATTGCTTCTTTAATCAGAAAAGTTTTCAGCTGTGCTAACATAATTGCAAAAGGGTTTTCTAATGATCAATTAGCCTTTTAAAATTATAAACTTGGATTTGCTAACACAGCGTGCCATTGGAATACAGGAGTTATGGTTGCTGATAATGGGCCTCTGTACGCCTATGTAGATATTCCATAAAAAAACAGCCGTTTCCAGCTACAATAGTCATTTACGACATTAACAACGTCTATACTGTATTTCTGATCAATTTGATGTTATTTTAATGGACCTTTAATGTGCTTTTCTTTCAAAAACCAGGACATTTCTAAGTGACCCCAAACCTTTGAACGGTAGTGTAATGGTTGGTGGAAACATACCACTCGTGGGAAAATGCGCATAGTTTCTTTATGCGGATTCTAGAGTAGCGCACAGTATTGTGCTAACAAGTGTATACTTAAAGAGCGATCTCATTTGAAGGATATGTTATGAAGGAATTCAACGTGCAAACTTTACAGATGTATTACACAGTCACATCCTGTATGTATTCGGAGAGTATTCAGAGCCCTTAACATTTTCCACATTTTGTTATGTTAAATTATTCTAAAATGTATATATATATATATTTTATCAATCTCAAAACAAAACGCCATAATGACAAAGACAATCAACCAGTATCAGGTTGATAGAAAGTTTTGCAAAAATCAATTAAAAAATGAAATTTCACCTTTACATAAGCATTCAGACCCTTTACTCAGTACTTTGTGGAAGCACATTTGGCAGTGATTACAGCCTCCAGTCTTCTTGGGTATGACACTAAAAGCTTGGCAAATATGTATTTGGGGAGTTTCTCTCATTCTTCTCTGCAGATCCTCTCAAGCTCTGTCGGGTTGGATGGGGAACGTCGCTGCACAGCTATTTTCAGGTCTCCCCAGAGATGTTTGATCCGGTTCAAGTCCGGGCTCCGGCTGGGACACTCAAGGACATTCAGAGACTTATCCCTAAGCCACTCCTGAGTGGTCTTGGCTGTGTGCTTAGCAATGTTGTCCTGTTGGAAGGTGAACCTTCGCCCCACTCTGAGGTCCTGAGCACTCTGGAGCAGGTTTTCATCAAGGATCTCTCTGTACTTTGCTCCGTTCATCTTTGCCTCGATCCTGACTAGTCTTCCAGTCCCTGCCGCTGAATAACATCCATCCCCACAGCATGATGCTGCCACCCTCATGCTTCACCGTAGGGATGGTTTCAGGTTTCCTCCAGACGTGACGCTTGGCATTCAGGCCAAAGAGTTCAATCAGACCAGAGAATCTTAGTCTGATTTTGTGTGTGTGTTGTGTGTGTGTGTGTGTGTGTGTGTGTGTGTGTGTGTGTGTGTGTGTGTGTGTGTGTGTGTGTGTGTGTGTGTGTGTGTGTGAGTGAGAGTCTAATCTAAAAAGAACATGAGGAAAATGTACAACAATGACAAATGGTTTGATGAAGAATGCAAAAACCTAAGAAAGATTTTGAGAAACCTGTCCAACCAAAAACATAGAGACCCAGAAAACCTGAGGTTATGCCTTCACTATGGTGAATCACTAAAACAATACAGAAATACACTACGGAAAAAGAAGGAACAGCACGTCAAAAATCAGTTCAATGTAATTGAAGAATCCATAGACAGAACAAAGAATTATCTATCCAAAACAGAGATGTATGGTTAAACCACTACTCCAATCTTTTTGGTTCTATAACAAAGAACAAACAGCAAAAACATATACATGATCAAATACAAATGTTAGAATCCACTATTGAAAACTTCAACAACCCACTGGATTATCCAATTACCTTGAATGAACTACAGGACAAAATAAAAAACCCTCCAACCCAAAAAGGCCTGTGGTGTTGGTATCCTCAATGAAATGATAAAATATACAGACAACAAATTCCAACTGGCTATACTTAAACTCTTTGACATTTGACTTCAGATTCTAGTAGGGTGAGGCCTGGTGCTGCAGACTGTTCTAGTGTCCTCGCCAATTTGATGATATTTATGTTGAAGAGGGCCCTGTGGAAAGAAATGTGTTTTTGTCAGTTTAAACTGTACACTTGTTGTTTGTGTTCATAGATTTTATAATGTCGTATGTTTCTCCCCCAACACCACTTTCCATCCATTTGTATAGCAGGCCCTCATGCTAAATTGAGTCGAAAGCTTTTTTGAAATCAACGAAGCATGAGAAGACTTTGCCTTTGATTTGGTTTCTTTGTTTGTTTGTTTGTTTGTCAATTAGGGTCTGCAGGGTGACTACGTGGTCTGTCGTACAGTAATCTGGTAAAAAGCCAATTTGACATTTGCTCAGTACATTGTTTTCATTGAGGAAATGTATGAGTCTGCTGTTAATGATAATGCAGCGGATTTTCCCAAGGTTGCTGTTGACACATATACCACGGTAGTTATTGGGGTCAAATCTGTCTCCACTTTTGTTTATTGGGGTGATCAGTCCTTGGTTCCAAATATTTGGGAATATGCCAGAGCTGAGGATGATGTTAAAGCGTTTTAGTATAGCCAATTGTAATTTGTACTCTGTATATTTTATCATTTCATTGAGGATACCATCAACACCACAGGCCTTTTTGGGTTGGAAGGTTTGTATTTTGCCCTGTAGTTCGTTCAATGTAATTGGAGAATCCAGTAGGTTCTAGTAGTTTTTAATAGTTGATTCTAGGATTTGTCTTTGATCATGTACATTTTTGCTGTTTGTTCTTTGTTATAGAGCCAAAAAGATTGGAGATGTGGTTTATCCATACATCTCCATTTTGGATAGATAACTCTTTGTTTTGTTGTTTGTTTAGAGTTTTCCAATTTTCACAGATTCTATGGATTATTACATTTCCCTCTGTCCCCCTCTCTTTCCCTCTCTCTCTCTCCCTTAGTGAGGGGTAGGGGTAGAATATATTTAAGAGCACTGAATAATTCATATTATTGCCTTCCAAAAGGAGGCAATTCTTTACAATTCTCATGTACTTGAAACTGAAAAATTAGCAAAGGGAGACCACTCTCTGCTTTTGATTTAAGCAGCCAATTACTGCTACAGTAAGTAATACAAGCTCAAGCAATCTTTATCTTGACAATCTTTATTTTTGACAATCTTTATCTTGACAATCTGGTTTACTGATTTCCACAATGTTTCTTCCTCTACAGGCGCGGGTATGGACATCATGAGGTACGTTGGCGTTTCCATTCCTCTGAAATTGGCATTGCTGCTTTTGAATGGGGAACCTACTTGTCAGTTTATTTAACATTGTTATCTGTAGACACAGCGTTGATAGAAGGACCAAAACTAAATATGGAAATGAACTTCCAATGCACCGCCCACCTTATATTTGGGGAGGCGATGTGGTGCACAGATATTGGAGAGGTTTGGCTGATGGCTGAAGCTGTCATCCCTTCGTATTAAATGCCTTGGGTTTTGGTTATGAAATTCTCTTATTATACTTCATTGACACAGGCTCTTTCTTCTGTCTATTTCCCATGAAACTCCCCCTGACCTCGCTTGCTACCCCTTCCCCATCCATATTTGCATTGATCCACTATCTGTTTAATGAAACCTACCTCTTATCTATTTCCCCTTTGACTGTCTTTTCCTCCTCAACTGTCCACTCTCTCTCCGGCAGCAACAGCAGTTGCTCAGGCCCTCTCTTCTGAGACCGGAGGTACAGAATACTCTCTATCTATCTCTCTCAATTCAATTCAGTTCAATTCAAAGGCTTTATTGGCATGGGAAACATATGTTAACATCTCAAAAGCAAGTGAAATAGATAATACACAAAAGTTGAATAAACAATAAAAAAATAAGGGCCTCCTGGATGGTGCAGTGGTTAAGGGCACTGTACTGCAACGCCAGCTGTGCCACCAGAGACTCTGGGTTCGTGCCCAGGCTCTGTCGTAACTGGCCGCAACCGGGAGGTCCGTGGGGCGATGCACAATCGGCCTAGCGTCGTCCGGGTTAGGGAGGGCTTGGCCGGTAGGGAAATCCTTGTCTCAACGCGAACCAGCGACTCCTGTGGCGGACCGGACGCAGTGGGCGCTAACCAAGGTTGCCAGGTGCACGGTGTTTCCTCCGACACATTGGTGCGGCTGGCTCCCGGATTGGATGGCGCTGTGTTAAGAAGCAGTGCGGCTTGGTTGGGTTGTGTATCGGAGGACGCATGACTTTCAACCTTCGTTTCTCCCGAGCCGGTACGGGAGTTGTACCGATGAGACAAGATAGTAGCTACTAAATACAGTTGGATACCACGAAATTGGGGGGGAAAAGGGGTCAAATTCAACAAAAATAAATAAATAAAATAAAATTACAGTAAAACATTACACTCACAGAATTTCCGAATTTCAAATGTCTTATTATGTTTATATACAGTGTTATAGCAATGTGCAAATAGTTCAAGTACAAAAGGGAAAATAAATAAACATAAATATGGATTTATTCTTCACTGGTTGCCCTTTTCTTGTAGCAACAGGTCACAAATCTTGCTGCTGTGATGGCACACTGTGGCATTTCACCCAGTGTATATAAGAGTTTATTAAAATGTGGTTTGTGTTCAAATTCTTTGGATCTGTGTAATCTGAGGGAAATATGTGTCTCTAATATGGTCATACATTTGGCAGGAGGTTAGGAAGTGCAGCTCCATTTTGTGGGAAGTGTGCACATAGCTTGTCTTCTCTTGAGAGCCAAGTCTGCCTACGGCGACCTTTCTCATTAGCAAGGCTATGGTCACTGAGTCTACATAGACAAAGATTTCCTTAATTTTGGGTCAGTCACAGTGGTCAGGTATTCTGCCACTGAATACTCTATGTTTAGGGCTGAATAGCATTCTAGTTTGCGCTGTTCTTTTTGTAAATTCTTTCCAATATGTCAAGTAGTTATCTTTTAGTTTTCTCATGATTTGGTTGGGTCTAATTGTGATGCTGTCCTGGGGCTCTGTGGGGTCTGTTTGTGTTTGTGAACAGAGCCCCAGGACAAACTTGCTTAAGGGGCTCTTCTCCAGGTTAATCTCTCTGTAGGTGATGGCTTTGTTATGGAAGGTTTGGGAATCGCTTCCTTTTAGGTGGCTGTAGAATTTTACAGCTCTTTTCTGGATTAAAAATGCATGCTATCATTAGCAGGTATCTGCTCTGTATGCATTATTTGGTGTTTTACGTTGTACACAGAGGATATTTTTGCAGAATTCTGCATGCCGAGTCTCAATTTGGTGTTTGTCCCATTTTGTGAACACTTGGTTGGTGAGCTGACCCCAGACCTCTCAACCATAAAGGGCAATGGGTTCTATAACTGATTCAAGTCTTTTTACCCAGTTACCTGTGGCGCTGATGTTTAGGCCAAGGTACAGTATGTATAGTTTTTTTGTGTGCTCAAGGGTGTAACGGTGTCTGGATGGAATTTGTACTCTTGGTCCTGGCAACTGGACCCTTTTTGGAACACCATTATTTATGTCTTACTGAGTTTTACTGTCAGGGCCAAGGTCTGACAGAATCTGGGCAGAAGTTCTAGGTGCTGCTCTACGCACTCCTTGGTTGGGGAGAGAAGCACCAGATCATTAACAAACAGTAGACATTTTACTTCCGATTCTAGTAGGGTGAGGCTGGGTGCTGAAAACTGTGCTAGTGCCCTCACCAATTTGTTGATATATATGTTGAAGAGTGTGGGGGCTTAAGCTGCATCCCTGTCTCACCCCCCGGCCCTGTGGAAAGAAATGTGACTCACCAACTGGATTCTGGAATTTCTGTTTTTTACATCGGATAAAAGTAAAGACTCAGAGCTACAAAATGGTATATCACACACTGTAGTTGAGGAAACAATGGGAAAGTAATTCTGTTTCGAAAGTTGATCAACTTGTAAACTCACTTTTGAAAAAAACATCTTTCAGTGTTTTGGTACTCCTATTGGAGAGCCCTTCTTTGTCTACACCCATTCAGCATTGTTCACACCCTATTAAGCCGGTTGATCCGAGCGTTCTGTACTAACTTGCCAGCTACTTCCAGACTTCTTAGAGAGAGAGAGAGAGAACAGCTCACTGAACATTTTTCGCCCTAGCAGAGCTGGTTATGTTATCCAGTGCATTGGTGACCAGATACCAACTGTGCTGTCAGACTGTCTGTTCGTAAATTCAGAGTGTTTCACGTTCAGTGCACACACTGGGCGCTCTGGCCAATAAGTAGGATTGTTCCGAAAGCTCTGACCTCACAATAACAGTCAAGCACCCAAGCTAACTGGCTAACATTGGCTAGCTACTTCCAGACATATAATGAGAGAGCATCCCAATCTGACCATTTTACTCCCCCTAGCAGACCTGGTTAGGCAGTTTTCATGTTATCCAAAGCGTTTTTGATTGTAACTGTGCTGCTGGCAACAATTGAATTATGCTTTGTTGCCAACATTTACTGACACCAGACATATTCAACGGGTGTTGAGTGTTAAAAAATGTATCAGTTATTCTGCGCTCTGGCACACTAAGACGAGAGTCTTTTCTTAAGAAATGTGGCTAGATAGCTAGCTAGGTAAACAATTAATCTAACGCATGACGTAACATTAGTTAGCGAGCCAGCCAGCTAATGTTAGCTAGCTAGATAACAGTACACTAACTTGAAATGAAAATACTTTGTCAAAATTAGAGTAGAGTCTTTTGTTAAGACATGTAGCTAGCAAGCTAGCAAAACAATGGACAATAATCACAACTCATTATGTTACTACCCTGCATGAATCTGCAGGTAGGTAACCAACCAGGTTCTATGGCTATAACTAGTCAAGCAAATGTATCTGAGATACGAAGAATAAGATCATACACAACGGTAGCTAGCGACCCAACCAGCTAACGTTAGCTAGCTAACAGTACACTTGAAATTAAACCACTTTCTGCTTAAATTTTTTCCTTGTAAGCAGGGATCAGGAGGATAGAATTATGGTCAGATTTGCCAAACGGAGGGCGAGGGAGAACTTTGCACCAGTCTCAATGTCAACAGTGAAGAGGCGACTCTGGGATGCTGGCCTTCTAGGCAGAGTTCCTCTGTCCAGTGTCTGTCTTCTTT